>NW_009610888.1:0-7276 GCF_000690535.1 Cariama cristata
GGCGCGGTCACGGCGGTAGGCCCGTGCCAGGAGGCGAGGAACGACTCAAGGGCAACGCATTAGAAGTCAAAAATAAAACCTCAAAACCACGTTTCATTTTTATTTGCTCCAGACACGTCCCATGGACCTGCTAAAAGCTGATATTCGCTTACAACTTAAAATATTGTCACTTTTAACTCATTACACACCGATTTTGTTTGAAGAATATTGACTAAGTAAAAGCACAATTGTCAATTAGAAAACATATTTAAAATACATGTTATTTACCGTACAGCTAAGCAGAAGTCACCTCTTTCAATTCACATGCACTTTCCTCTAGTGTTGTTGTATTTCACTATGTGAGACGGTGTCTACAGGTTGCATCTACTGCTGGATGTGCTGCTTAACTATCAGCATATAGCAGAGTCTCAAGTGGCTATTACAACTAAAAGTATAGAATTTTCAGCGTTTAAAATTATACATAATGCTTTAATGAGATAAAAGAGAAAAAATTCCAAAGACTGACTTAACGAAGTTTTCCATATTGGGCTTCCCACAGGGGCAGAGGAGGGTCATGCATCCTGCTGCCACCCAGGGGAAGATGACCAACAGCAGAGCCTTGGTTTAAGACCACTTTTACAAAAAAGCATAAAATACATGTTCTCCTCTCTTGTGTTATTGCTGCCTTTCAGAGGGAGATGAGCACTCGGGACAGGACAGCTGTGAAGTGGCTTTTCAGGTAGTTTTATTAAGCTACACTGCCTGTTCAAACATTTGTTCTGTACCAGGAATTAAAATCCCTTCCAAAAGTTGCATGGCCAGGTTCCAAGTCCCTAGACAGCACAACAACTTCCAGAAAGGTTAAATTTTTGAATCCATAAAATATGCTTTCATCATGCATATTAATCTATCAAGTTTAGCACATTGACGATATACACTGTAGAAAATGAAACAGTTTCTCCTGACTCACAACGAACAGACACTTTTTTCAAGTTGTAGAACAATTGCCTTTAAAGACGGATCTTCTGCCCAGTTAACTCTGCTTCCAATTATGATCGCCTATAAGAAAAAAATATTGGTTAAAAAACACCTTTAAAAAGGATTATTCCTAGTAAAATCTCTCAAAAGCTGTCTGGTTTTTAATTTGGAAGCCTTTGAAATTCACAGCAGTGTTTGAAGTAGGCAGGATGAGGGGAAAGAGGAGAAAGTGAAGTATCATTTTAGATCCTGTTGTCAATACATAGGCAAAAAAGCAGTGCTTTGAATTTTCTAGAGGTGCTCGCACACCATCCCTATTTTAAACACAGGAATTTAGAAGATTTTTGTTTTGTTTTAAAAATAACACATGAAATAAAGTTTGCCTCACACACAAGATAACAGTTAACATTCTCACCCTGCCATTCTGGATTGAAAATGGGAATTATTAAATTTAATCAAAGTTTTCCTCTACTTATATCTGAGAAGATTTCAGGAATAAAAAACCAGGACATAGATCTAGGAACATAATCTAAACCCCACTAAAATGTTTAATTTCTCATTCTCAATTTGAGATGTAACATTGTTATCAGTGCAAACTAGTAGTAGACATAGCATGCAATACCAAACCATGTGGCTCTCTTTCTGTCCTTGAAATTCTTCTAATCATCCAAATTCACAGCATGGTAATATCCTGTCTTCTACTTGAAGCCCTTCAATGTTGTCTCTTTTCCCCAGTTTAAATTTTTTAAATAAGCTTTGTGCATGCTTAACTGGGATTTCATAGTCCATTTGCAGATAAACTCAAGAGCATGGCAATTGCGATTTACCACTCACTGTGCCTCCCATCTTTGTACTTAAGTCACTGATCTGTGAGGCCATGCAGAGGAAGCCAGGACAAGTCACACAGTGAGAGGCAGAGTACCAGACTGTTGCACAGCATATGTGACCTTCAGTAGAGCCCCTCTGAGTGCAGGATGCTGAGGGAGGCCCTTCCACCCTGTCCCAAATCATGAGGTTTTCTTCCTCACTTTGCGTGACTCCACACTCCAGATGACCTGCCAGCCAGTTGCATATATACAGCAGCATCCAATATGTCGGTAACCAAAAGGTTGAAGGTTACACTGCTAAAAGTATCTGGAGACTGGCTGTGGCTGCAGGCCAAGGCTTTCACAAGGCTGCAGCCAGCAACACAGAGAAGCGCATGTGGTCAGAAGGGGCAGGTTGAGGAGCAGCAGTTTAGCTCACTGGTATCATGGGATTAAGACCAACTTATTGCTCCTAACCATGAGATGGGGGAACTGATTTAGAGGGGTAGCTGTGACTCTCCATGTAAGGAAATGCAGCCACTGCTGTGACAGACATTCTCTGAGAAAATGCATTTTTGTACCTTTAAGGAAAAAAAGGAATGAAGATAAGACTGACAGACTGTCTCTAAACTGTGTAAATAATCCCTCCAAAGAAGTTTGTGACATTTCATTCTTTTAGCCTCTAAAGCAATAAGTTTTCCTTTTATACAGCAGTTTTTCTATTACCATTGTCACTTAAAGTTTTTAGAAAACACAGTTTTGTTTGAAGTTACATTTACCATGTTCTCTAACATTATGTTCTCTTGACTGTAATGCAAAACTGCAAACTTGCTTTTAAAAGCTACAACACATTACCTGGAATACATTTTGAATTACTGTAGTCAGGTTTCTTTCTTTTTGTAAGCTATTATGCATCTTCTCCAGCATTTTGCTCACTTTCATACTTGCTTCTTCCTTCTTTTGATTTTCCACCATGGTACGAATTTGCCGTAGTTTATGTGCTCCAGCTTGTTTTAGCACTGTTCCATTATTAGGAAAATGAAGTGTTGAGAAGTAGTTAGGTAAGCAGTAGAACTAAAGATAGGATTTTTTCCTCACGGTCATCTAAGGCACTTCCACTGCAATAACTCTGACTTCACACTCCATCCCTTCCTTCAAACATACCTTAAGATATTCCTTTTACACAAAAGGCAACATGTGCTGTGGCTACCTGGTATCCATGTATATCGATTGGTTCCCTGGCTGCCAACAAAACAAATTACTTTATATACTGTCTGCATCTCCATCAGACATGGACCTAATCTGAACATCTGTCCTAGACCCTGTCTTCAGTTACCACAGCTTTTACAGTCAGAGATGTTTAAGACTCTTTCCGCTTTTTCAACTTTGATCAAAACCAAATTCCAAAGTCATAGAAAAGACATATGGACACCACCAGTGAATATTACTAATTTTTTTATAGGAAACTAGGTTGAAAACTAGACTGAATAAAACCATTTAGGGACAGTTCATACATTGAAAGAATGCTGACATGGCGTTCCTTCTCTTATTTCCAAAGACAGTCATTTCTCCTATGAAGACAGATGTTTCATTGCATTTGTTCATTACTGTCAAAACATATACCACTTCCTATGCATGAAACAACAGTTGTGAAAATTGTTGGTCATGTGACAGCAGAAGCATTCAAAAAACACATTTACCTTATTAAGTTCTGAAGATTGACTTCACATCTAAATTTGACCCACACTAACAACCCTACTGAATACCAACATAGATATTATTACCAGAGTTCTTTATAAGTAAATCCCCTCCTCTATTCTGCAAACATTTCGTAAAGGTGCAGTCTGACAAAAAAAATCCTTTAGGTGTTGTGGGACTGATTTAAATTACTAAATGATGTGTAATTTCCTGGGCAGCTTACACTAAATAAGACACCTCACATTCTTTTTGAGTATCTTCTTGCGTCTCTCATTCTAACATGCTCAATTAGACAACATACCAGCTCATTTTTACCGTACTGCCTACCTTTTCAGAAGTTTTATAACTGTGTTGAGATTTTTGCAGTTACTTCAGATGTAAATTAATATTGCCACAAGAAATATAAAATATGAACTGTACATTCAAATATCAAACAAAGTCAAAATAGCTAACACTTACAGACTCTTTTCCTTCTAATGTCAATCAATTTCTGTTCCTTTTCACGTGCTTGCTGAAAGAAAAAAAAAGTATTTCCTAGACTCTTGGCTGAAAAAGAAATTGAAAGATGCTGATTCAATCCACAAAAGCAGTTAAGGGCAGCTCTAGAAGCAGACCTTCTTACATACTCACTTTAAGTAATCATTTCAGTAGTTTTAACACCAGTAGAAACTGCTGCATGTTTGGCCTTTCGGCCACATACTCAGCTTCAAATGACTTATGCAATGCTGTTACTTTCAAATTGCCCTCCTGCTTATGTTGAGGTTGGTAGACCCGCACAACTGCAACAGAAGCTTCCACTGCTGCTTACCTGCTGATATTCAATTATTGTCTGGCTGAGCATTACTATGCGTTTCATAGTTTTCACGATCAGTCTAAGGAAGAAAATACAGTTGCATATCTTAAGACCATTGTTATGAGTCAGCAGCATAAATGTTTTAATCAAGGTTATCTGGATTAAACAAAAAAAATCCCCATTTCCCTAACAGCATTTTTTTTTTTTTGAAACTGCATCCTTTCTTTTTTTACAGTTATTATATTAAGTATTGTTATAGGCACCAAATAGTCTCCTCATTTCCCTCTCAGTTTGCCTAATGTTTCAGTTAAGTCTGCCTCATATTTCAAATCACAGAGCTTGGAAGGCATCAAGAAAGCCTAGCCACCTGAGAATGGTTAAGAATTGCAGCTCCTCAATTCTGGTGCGTGGCAGGAACATCATGGAGATGAAATGTTTTCAGCTGTATTTCTGACAGAAGTTATATTTCTCATATTACACTTCATATATGTGTGCACCCGTTAATGTTGAGCAGGAAATTTTAAACACATTTGAAACTTTCAGTTCTTTTTCAAAGACATTAAGCTCCTATGCTATTAATTAATTAATTAATGAAGGCAGCAAAGCAGAGGCAAGGCTTTGTTACAGGCCTGTAATATGTGCGTGCTCAGCTATTGCAAATGCAGGTAACTCATGCATTAAAGACAAAAAACTCTTAACTACAAATAGTACTCAGTAGTGAATCAAAAATTATGATCTCTGTAATCAAAGGCTGGTTAATTCAGAACCCAAATGTAAATCCACCCTGGGTATAAGAGGTCTGACCATGCTGCTTCCAGCCAGAAGGTGGACGGTCAAAACTAGAAGGCTAGTCATTCAGTCAAAATTAGAAGAAGGAAGCTTGCTTTAAAAAAAGGTACAATGAAGTAATGTTAAAATATGTCACACTAAACTGTGTAAAGTCCATTCCTTTCTAGTTGTCCTTTCTCCAAGAACACCTTACCGTGAGTCATCATCATTTTCCTTTACTTTGTTTCTCAGCACATCCATAAGTTGCATCCTGCATAGTGTGGGCAAGAAACATGTAACTGATGAGAACCAATAAACTGAGCACGGTAGATTTAGATAAGTAATGGCAAAGATATTTCCAAGGTTCCATATTTGTCCACTTTCATGCTGGAATTATATACATAAAATACTCGGTATCTTTTAAATATCACAATTCTTAAATAATGGGGCTTAACTCTTCAGGACAAGAAAACCACATCAATGATTATTTGTGAGAGTGACAACTCCTTTCTCTCTTGCCAAACATACTCAGACACCATTAATCCCAGACTCTGCAGAAGGGAAGCTGGGCAAAGGCGGGAATTCAAATGAACAGCCATGTAACACAGGAGACATATAACAGCTATCAACTTCTACCTTTTCATACGTATTTGTAAAATACTGCCAAGAGATATGTTTACTGATTTATACAGTTGGACTTTCACAATTTTGCAGGAACCTTTGGGTGTACACATTTTGACTTGTAATTTTTTTTTTCTTCTCTACAGTATCTCCATCTGCATTCCTACTGGTTCAATCATAGTAAAATCTCTCATGTTTGTAACACACACTATATCACTTTGAAATCCTGTTTTAATCAAAATTATGTATACGTGCACACACAAATAAACAGAAAACATCCAAATAAACAGGAAGAAAATTCTACCTTTGCAAGGCTAATGTCCTGTTCTGGAAAGAGACTTTTACTTTCTCCATATCTTTTTCCAAATCTTCTGTGGTACTGAAGAAAATAAAAAAGAAAAACAACTCCAAACAGTGTGAAGATAACAAAAAATTTAAAAGCAATGTCACATTTTTAACTTGCTCTCTGTGTGTTTAAAGTAAGGATTTTTCCTGTAAACCACAAATTATTAAGGCCAGGAGTATTTTAGTATGTGGAACTATATTAGTGAATTCTAGCCATCACAAGAAAGACTGCCAATTTAGAAGCCACATCAGATACAGAACTACATTGGGACACTGAGTAAAATATTTCTTCCTTCTATTTTCTTTTATTTTCTTTCCACCAGACTCCTGCAAAGTACTGATAGTTAATCCAGAGACTTACTAAGGAGGAGTAACTAGAAGAGAAACTCCAAGCTCAGTTCTTAACCTTTCTCCTCTTTATTTTAAAGTACATCAAGTTTGAAGTTATCCAGTGACATACCTCTTGATAAAATTTTCTTCAGTGATGTGATCAGAGTAACTTTCTTGAGCTGCAAAGAAATAACACCAGTAAAAAAAAGCACAACAGAGACTTTTAAATGCAATCTACATAGCATAAAGGATAAGCAGTTTGATGGCTATACTAACAAGGTATTTCTTATTCCTATCTCCATGCTTTATTGTCTCTTCCACTATTAGTGAGACTACACTATCAATCAGCTGTATCAGAAAAATAATTAGGCTTTAAAATATTTCTGTTTAGCACTTTTTAGACGTGCCAGAGCTGGCTCACAGCATTGCTCTATATACGCAGCTGGCTGGCTCAGTGGAAGAGGGTATAAGTAAAGGAAACACAATGGGAACAAGAAGAAACACCTTAAATTGGTATTGCTGCCAAACACTGGCAGGCTTTTGGTAAGACTTCAGCCCCAGTGGTCAGATTCCTGAAAACAGTGATCATGTGTTAGAATGTTAGAGGAGTCTGAAGTGAAAAACCAAGAGGAGAAAGGGCAGTAGGCAATGATCACATGGCAGTTTTGTAAGCATTCAAATATGTCTCCAAGAGCTGTCTAGAAAACGCAAGTAAGATGCTCAGCGAAGAAAAACATTCAATTATTATCACGAGCGCTTTTGATAAATATTTTTAAAAAATAATAGGTATGTATTAGCCATGTCACATTCTTTTATTACTGTAACATCACATTAAGAAGAAGGGCAGGGAGTTGTTGGAGGCAGGTACCGTAAGGATGAGCTTACTGGCATGAATTGCAGTGCTGCACTCCATGAGCTGCTGCTTCATCTGGTCCCTGATGCTGGAGCAGAAACAAAG
>NW_009610889.1:0-10763 GCF_000690535.1 Cariama cristata
AACACCACTAGTGACCGGCCACCAACTGGCTCAGCAATGAGAGAGGAAGCAAGCCAGCTGTGGGGTTCCTTTTGCACCCTTTCTAAGGCTGTAAACCCCCTTTTTGTAGGTGGGTTCAGCCTGGGAAGTGGTTTCGCGGTGGCCAGTACCAGTAGTCACTAGATGGTGCTGCTGTGATGGCCAAGAGCCTCGCAGGGTGACCTTGGGAATCTGTCACCCTCTCCCTTGTCAGTCGTGCTGGGCTGAAACAAGAAATGCAAACGTACTTGTGACAACACTTAAATACATACTTCATTGGGGTTTAAAACGTGCAGTCAAATGTTTTCTTGAATAACAACCTCGATTTCCCAATTTCTGTGGTGGGCATGTCAGTACATTTCATTAATGCAAAAGAAAGTGCGTGGGTGTGCACAAGACTTTTCAGCAGTCCTCTTAAATGTAACGCTATACAGATGTGCTTACACACAGACCAGTTCTGGGTCTAGCTTCCACAGAAGCCCATGGGACCAGTTAGTTAGGTTGTTGGTAGTTTAATTCCCCGTGTAAAATGTGCATGGCAGTGTAGTCCAGCCTCATGGAATTCTAGGAGAAATACATTAATGACTCTGATGCTTTGGTGTAAGTATAATGATGACCATTGTGCAGTCTGTGTGCATAAGGAGGACACTGCAGGCATAAATAACAAGTGCAAAGGGCAGATGTGAATTGGGACTCCTTTTTTAAATGGGTGGTAGTTATGGGACAGAGAGGAAGAGTATGACCAGTAACTTTTTAAGGGAAATTTTCACAGCAGAGCATTTGTCCACATCAGATTATGCACTATTATATTTTCAGGAGCTTCAGATCAGTTTCCACAATTTAGTCCATTAAAATGAGCTGTGGCCTTTGCCAGTGCTGCAAGAGGCTTTTCTTATTTCCTTCCATGTGAGCGTTTCAAGGTAGTTTATTAAATGTAAGAATAGCAGAGATATGTAAACCAGATTGAACCTGAGGGGAAAACTAAATAGGTAAGCTAGTTCTGTTCAACAGGGGGAAAAAAGAGCATCTCCATCTTCCCCTTTGCTCCAGCCAGCTCTGCTTTAACATGACTGATTTTTATTTTTTTTCTTCAGCAGAGATCTTGAAACAGATGGTTGCAAATAAGTGGTCTTACACATTCAGTGTCCTGTATTACAGCCCCTGCTCTTGGTTAGCAGACTAGACTTACCTAATGGAATGAGAAGTGAAAGCCAGTCTGATTTATATGAGCTGAGAAATGGCCCTTCCTCAGTGCTTGGAAGTTCAAAAATACAGAGCTGTTTGTTTAAATTCATCCCAGAAAGTGGCCCTAGACCATGGGGACAAATTCTTTGCTGCCTCTTTGAAACCTTTTGTTCTGGCTAATTGTAGTAGTGAGAAAGTGACTCTCAGTAGAGCTCCCACAAAAGCAGAGTGGAAGAAATCTGGCCACTGAGATCGTCATTGAGATCCTTCTGCTTTTTGCCCAAAGCTCACTGCCCCGTAATGGTCCTTCACTGGGACTTACTAGATTAACATTATGCTGGCGTATCTGTGTAGCTTTCAAACAGTTGAGAACATGAAGAAAGGACCTGGGATCTATTTGTGCATTACACAGACATGCATTTAATTATTTTGAGCTTTGCTGTGATTTGCAAGACCTCAACCTTCAAGGTCAGCGTGCTGTATTAAAAGTGGCCACAGTGAGCTATAGCTTCTGCCCTTTGGCTGCTAGCGTGCTGCAAATCTAGCCTGGGTTATTGTCAGGGAAACAAACCTGTTCAGGGTGAACAAGCAATTAAGGAAGTGAGCTGAAACACAGGCTTTGGTTTAAAAAAATATATTTATATATTGGGATCTTGTAGAAAAGACAACTCAATTCCCAGGCTTGAGAATAAGCCCCTGATAGAGCCTGTCGTCTGTTGGCATCACTAGAGGAGCTCATACCTACTTGTATATGTTTCTTGGAACTGTGATCTTCAGAATGAGCATGGGAGAGTTTGAGAGATGCATAGGAACTTGGGGTGTTTTGGAGGCCGAGATAAGTGTTTGGGTAAACAAGTTTTGTTTGTCCAAAACCCAATATATCTGTTTGTTCTTGTGTTAGACAGGTATGGTGCAAATTTGTGACACTAAAGCTATCATGATGGGACTGTGCTGAAATTCCATTTCCTTTGCAAGTGTGTTAGCAGCTAAAGCTGCCTTGTAGTTAGTTGTCATCTCACCACGTGCTAAAATGATGCCTTTTCTTAGCCTATCAGTAGACTTTTTTTCCAATGGAGATTTCATGCAATAGTCTTGTGGCAGCTTTTTCAATGTCGTGATGATACTACCTGTGCAAATAGCACTGTGTCTCAGGGCACTGATGTTGAACTGCCTTTTCACTCTTCGGGTAGTTTTGGGGTGAGAAGCGAGGTCCGAGGGAGCTTGCAGTGCTGCAGCAAGACTGCAGCTAATCTGCGTAATAGTTTTCTGGCTTCTAAACCAACATGCTCACAACTGCAACTGTTTTTATCAAAAAGAAAAATAGAGATGACTCCACTGTTTCTTCCTATTTGTTGTCTAACAGCCCAAATGCTGCCAGCAGCCGGGATGGCCTGGACAATGAAACAGGAACAGAGTCAGTTATTAGCCACCGGCGAGACAGACATCGACGGAGAAATAGAGAAGGGCATGAGGATGGTGAGTCCTATTTCATTTTTCCTCTTTTTTGTTAGAAAGAACAATTTTTCTGATAATCTTTCAGAACAACTACTTCTGCATGAATAGTGCAGAAGAGAAGTGTGTCCACATTCTTGTGTGCTTTCAGGGACTATTATTATTTTAATGGAATAATTTGATAATTGCTTTGAAACTCTTTGAAGCTCAGCATTTTCTAAGAGGTCTGGACAACCTACAGTAAAGTGGCAGAGAGATTCTTTTTGACAATAAACAGAACTTTCTGTAGTAGCACAAGATCATTAGCTTGGAGAGGAATAACAACACCCAATGCTGAGCTCCATACTATCGCGGCTGGGCTGCCTCCGTTATTCCAGTTTGCTCGTTTAAAAGTAGAACACATTATCTGTATGATGTGTCGGGAGTTTGCAGTGTAGATAGTTTGAGTAGTAGTAGTTTAACCTTGCAAGATCCGAGCCAAAATCCTCTGGAATAATTTCTGTTCATTTCTCTAGGCTTGGATCAGCGGTAGTGTTTTATGCTGGTATAACCACAGCACATTGGCTCTGAAAATCTTTTTTCGTACATAAATACACACGAAGTACACATATGAACTACAGAAGTTCATCTCTTGCCTCTAGTCTGTACATCAAAGCTGAGCTTGTTTTTTTCATTTGTTGCCAGACAAGAATTTCCAGACTTAATTAAGCATTAATAGGTGCCACCCATTGAGTTTAAAATGGTCCAGGTTATGGAATACTTGGGCTCAAGAGATGCCATCCCAGGCTTTATTCACAACTCTACCCACTAAAGTATTTGCCTCCAGTTAGAAAACCAGAAGTCATATATATACTGTGGGTTAGAAGCAGGTCTCTTTCTGTTCATTTAACCCTTCCCACTTGTAACTGACTCACAGTGAATGAAAATTACTCAGTGGGTGGAGCAGAGAGCTGTCTTTGCATGATCCTGACTGCAGATTCCTTTGGGAAATCACAGAAAGAGGCAGAATCTTCTAATAGCGTTGTGTTAAAAACTTGTTACAGGAAGAATGTTACAAGGTGATTTGTTTTTAACGTTACACTAATGCCAATGGATGTTTTATCATGGACGTATATGGCAAAAGAGATAGATGGTTGTTGAATGGCTGGTCTAGGACCATAGTCTAGATTGCTCGTATGGTATTGTTTGAGCACAGGAGCTTCTGCCTTCTGGTGGTCTGAAACTAGTTCATACTTCTGCCTTTAGACAGAAATGGGATAAAATCTCCTCCTTCTCCTGTTGGTCTAAGCTGTGCTTGGGCAGGAACATGTCACTCAGTAATGCAAACATTACCTGTTCTCAAAACAATGTAGGCCTGCTACCAGAAGCAGGCTATACGTATGAGCAAGAGGTGAGTTTTGTTAATGTGCATAAAGCAAGGACAACTACTGTATCATTTTGGTGTCATGAAATAATATAATGGTTGTAGTGTTTGTGTGGCCGTAATAATATTTTATTTAAAAACCCAAAACCACCAGCGTGTTATTTTCAGTGGAAAGCATGTCTCCAAAATGCACAGTTCAGCACTATGTCCTGAACTGCCACTTAAAAAGATTAAAAGAAGTGAAATACCCTTATCCTGGAGAATGATTTTAAAGCCTCTTTGTAACAGTGGTCACACGTTAGCAGAGTCATTCTTTTCTTGAGGCTTCATGTCGTCTTTGTCTGGAGCACAGTTGGATATAAAATGAGGGAATGGTCATAGGAAAAGGGGGACAAGAGTGGAGGAAGGGCAGCAAGGTTGTGACACCTGGTTCACAGCTATTTCAGGGGCAGAAGCTGTGTGCTCACTTGTCATTATGAAATAGTGGTAAATCCTCCTTTCCCTGTGGAAAGAAGGAAATGCAGTTAGAGTGTTTGATCTTGTCCTGTAGAGACTTGTTTAAATAATACCAAAATTACAGCTCTAGTAGTTCACAGAGAGACAGGGTGAGGGATCTTCATTGGAGCACTGCATTACTCATAGGTTTCTTCCATAGGTGTATTGTGCAGAGTAGCCAAGACATACGTACAGTACTGCCAGCTGACTGAGCTGTACAATAACATGTACCACATAGTGTTTGTAACTGTTTGAGCTCATTATTGGTATAAAGTGAATGACAAAGAATTACCCACCCTGACAATGAGGATATCCCTGGATACTCTGCAAAGAGGAAGAAGTACTTGTTCCACAAGAAAAAATGAACAGTTCATCATAGCCTTCACTTCAAACAAGGTGAGGTGAGAAAAGGTGCTAATGAGCCATTTGGGAACCGCATAGATGTAGACACATTGAGCTAAAACCTGTACAGGCCAAGCAAGCTTACTCCACTGATCCCCAGTCACTGCGGAATTGCGAAGTTCCACAGAATGAGTTTCTTGTTCTGACTTGGGAACACCTGAGAGCGAGGAAGAGAAAGGAAGCAAAACAAAGATCTGTTGGGAACGCAGGATAAATGACAATATCCCAAAGTAAATGTAGGTAGAGAAGCAGAATTCTTAACTGTGAGCTGTGCGGAAAAATCTCTCAGCTGTCAGCCTGGTGTTTAGGGACCACTACTGTTTTCAGAGCATGGCAGAAGCTTTCTTTTAAGTTAGCCACTAGTCTTCACTTAAATGCCCTCCAGCTCCCCACTGCAAAGCTCCATCATGAGTAGATGAGAATTTCATCTTAATTTTCCAAATGGATTTAAGTTTTATCTTTTAGGAAGATGATTAAAGTAATAGTAATGAGCTACGTAGGGTCCATTAGTTCTAGACAACCTTTTATTCCTTCTCATTAAGAGTTAGACCCATGAACCTGTCTTTGCTGCCCAGTCCTTCTACATAGCAGTGAAGTCCTTAAAGTGTAATCTTCCCTGTCTTTCTTAAAGCACAGGTTTTAATTCATAAAAAGACCAGTTTAATGCTTAAATAAAAAAAAAAGGTCTTACACAGAGCAATTATTGGGAATAATGATGTGAGAAAGGGGTAAGAATCGGTTTGGCAGGAAACTGAAGGGTTAAGCATTTTTGTATATCTGTGCATAAGGACAGTGTATGGATTAATTTTAATGTTTATTGCCAACTTGTTTCCTCTTTGTTTTACAGTAACAGCTATTCAAAATGCTTGCAGGGCAAAATATTATATGGAGAGCTCAGAACAGACAGATGCTTTGCCCTGAAAAACTAATAGCAGAAATATCGGAGACAAAATCTGGCAGGGAAAACAGGCATGGGGAAAAAGGTTTTTCTCTCTAGCTGCTGTTGATATTAGGAAAAAAAAAAAAAGTATTAGAACTCCTTAAAGAGTTAAACTAGTTTCTTTGTTGTTTCTGTCCTACTCTGCATTTTAATTTGCACAAATTCTTTCCTATTTGTACAACAGACTGGAAAACTTTGTCAAGTAGTTCAGTCTTGACAGCCTGTGCTTGAACTGCAACAGGTTTCTTACAGAGGCATTCAGTTTTGATCTGAAGAGTCTAGGTGATGGTAAACTAACCAGATTCTCTGATGGCTGATAATTAGAATCTGATGTCATGGGCAGATCGTTTACAAATGCTAACCTGTATGCTTTACTTCATTATTGCAGGATTACTTACCACAGAAAAACTATTTCTGCGGAATTGCTAATGGGCAGTTATAGGCATACATGCAGAGGCCATTATAAATATTGATGGCATGCTGCAACCAGAAGATGTGGGACACATCTGGTAATCTGTCAAAGTTTTCACACCTCTTTCCATTGAAAATGCAGAAGGATTTTGCAGCAGCAAGGCTGTGATTTACTAGACCAGGGATTCACTCTGATGACAGCACAGGCCAGGGCATTTGCAAGCTCTTCCACCCATTTTCCTTTAAATTATACTGACATCAGGGGACAGAAGTGACTCGGCTGGGCAAATTCTGCCTAGCTTGAGTTTTCCTTTCAAGTGGGGAATAGGAGGAAGGCTAGTCAGAGGGGCAGTTATCGATGCATCTGTAATTTCCTTCCTTACCTACTGTAGATGTCCAAACACACAACATCAGCAGAGCCTGCTCCCAGCCCCATCAGCCATGGAATGCTCTTGGTTTTGTTGTTGGCCCTTTCATCACTTAACTTTAAGAAAGTACACTTAAATCCAAGTGATTTTGGTCAACCTCAGTTATGTAGTTAAAGTATGTGCTAAAATTCTGTGTGGAACTGAATGCCTAATAGGTGCTTTCTGGACTTTGCTCTTGGACCTGATGTACAGCTGTGTGAAGTCTAAGGAAAGCTTTAGACTTACGTCATTCCTCTACCGGAGCTTTGGTTATTTGTGCACTAACCTGTTACCTGTAGTGAGAACACTGGTTTGTAGGGTCTCCAACTTTTCATCTTGCTGTGTTCCTTTTCAGTAGTTTTTAGTAGACCATTCTCTTCTAATGGGATCCGGAACGGTGTATGATGTTACACACGCAAAGCGCCCGCTAATTGTCATCCACAGATGCTCAGTAAAGCTGGGGAAAGAATGAAAGATCGACAAGCAGAGATGTGTTTTTTCTTTAGGGAATTGCCTAAGTTTAAATTTGCTGTGTTATTCTCATGCTTCAGGCGTGATGTTTCACACCAAGAGTGCAAGTGGATAGAGATTTTCCTCTGATATTGCTGTTTATTCTCAGTGAGGTTAATAAAGTGAAGTAACTGAGAAAGACGAGCCCTGTGAAGTAAGTGTGGACAAAGTTACCTTTTCTCTGTGTGTGTGTGTATATATACATATATATATAATAAGGTATAATGAAGATTATATTGTGCAGGCTACATATGCAGAGAAATTATTTTTTTTTTTCTGGAAGAGGCTTTGTATCCAAAGAGGCTTTTGTCTGAATTGGAGAATACATCTTTTCCTGATCACCCTTCACACTAATTAGTAGCAAATCTGTCCCTGGCATTAACTTCATATAAAATTAGTCTGAAAGAATTGAGCTGTCAGTATGTCAGAGCACTTTCTCTCTTAAAGCAACAAAAGTTCTTGTTGCTTTGGAAAGTTGACAAAGTCCTGTTAAGTGAAAGTAGAGTGAGGATCTTAATTAGAAACGTGGGAGGTCTGCCTGGCACATGTTCTTGGGACCCCTTGCTGTGTAGAACAAAGCTCCCATGTCAAATGCCTGAGGAGGAGTGGGAAAGGGGACTGTGGAAGCTCTAATTAGGGAGGTAATGAAGGGACAAGTTTTCTTTGGCATTGAAGAAAGTTTTATAGTTACTGCCCAGTTTCTGACAAGTCTGCAGATGTCAAGTGTCGACACTAGTGTTTCGACACTGAGTTTGCTGTGGAGTGAACTTAACTATTGTGCAGCCAGCTGAAAAATGCCAGATAATGACCTGTGCTTTGAGAAGCTCTTAATGTGGGCACACTTGTAGATCCCCAAATGTTTGGGAAGAGGAGCTATTGCAGATTTCCAGTCGTTACTGCAGTATGTGTATTCTTTACCATAGTGTGTGCCAAGGAATCTGAACAAAAAGAGCTGGGACTACAAAACAATTGCAGTGGGAACTTTAACAGTGGTAGCTGAAAATACAGTTCTCGGCAATTGTTGCTCTTTAAAGACTCTGTCATGTATAAACAACTATGAGGTGCTCGGTGAGCCCCTGAAGTTTTGAAGTGAACAGATGGCCGTGCATGGGATCCTGGCAGCGTAGGACCGTGTGCTTGTGTTACTGGTTGTAATCTGTCCTAGGGCAATGTCTAGAAGCCTTTCTTTGGTAGCACTATAGAGCGGTTAGAGAAGCTATTTAAGGGTTCCAAAGAACTTCAAACGGAAGACAACTGGGTATCGGGATATAGCACGCAGATGGGTACAAACAATGTGGTAGTTACCATTCTTCCCTACTTACGTAGCAGAGACTCTGACCTCTGCACGCAACAGTGAGCTGCGCAGATGGGGTTGTGAGTCTTCGTTGAAAAAGCGGTAACACATTTGCTGTTAATAATTGGTAAAGACTTTCTGCATTGGTGGGGATTGGAAGCTCTGTTGTCTTTTCTCTTAACTGGGAGCTTGGCTGTGACTTCTTCCTGAGTCACTCTCACCTTTGTTCTCTGCATTGTCGTGGAACGCTCTTACAGCTTCCTTGAGCAGATGCTGCTCTACTTTTTTCCGCTTTCGAGGCTTATTTGATTTAGTACTTTGATGTGCTTTTGTCCCACAGGCAGGGCCTATTCTGCTGTTGATAAAAGTCAAGGAGGACATATTTTAAGCTCCTAGGCTATGCTTTATTCTAATCTATGTGACACATTGAAAGGCTTTTGTCAGACTGTTTCAGTGAACTCTGTCATCCTCTCATGAAGAGACAGGAGCAGGGGGTCAGCAGGGCAGAAAGTCCCTGGTTATTAGTGGGACAGGCATTGAACCAGGGCAGAGAATCATCCTTCTTTAGACTAAGGACTTGGATACCTGGGAGTTATTTTATGAATAAAACCCTTATAATAATGGTTTGTGAAAGTACTCACTCAATTATAATAATGGTTCCCATCCCCTAAACAAGGTTGGCTAAATTAGAAAAATTTGGAAAAGATAATTTTAATTGGGTAGAGAGATTACAAAAACTTTATGGATTTAAATGCACACCTTAATTACATAGGATTTCCTGTGAATTCAAGGCTACCTGGTGCTGTTTGGGAGGTATAAAACGTTGTTAAAATGGAAGTGTATTTGCATACTTGGTAAAGCCACTCTTACCTGTTGGAGCAGTGTGTAGGAGCTTTTCCATAGAAGAAGATCTAGTTCAAACAGGAAACGTGAAGTTGAACCCATTTTTTTCTGTTTAAAATTTAACAGGGAAGATATAGCTGGAAAAAGGAAAGGGAAAAAATGTAAACAGGAGGTGTTATTAGTATAGTGGGCTCTTCTGATCTGGTATATAAACCAGGTGTATTTTAGTTGGAATATCTAGAAATATGGATGTTGATCTCAACTATCAGTGCCTCTTCAGATCTGCAAAATGAGACTAAAAGCCCTTGTTTTTACCTCACATCTGTTCACCCATTCCAGTTCCAGCTGAATCCAGCTGTGCGCTGGCTTTTAGGGAAACAATGAAGTGAACCTTTTACAGGAGTTAAAGAACAATCTGCTTCCATTTTTGGTTTACATTGAAAGATATGAGGAAAGCCATAAATTGAAGTTTTAATTTACGCAGGTAGGCCAACACATTGCTAATCAGAAGCCTTTAAAATATATATTTGTACAATAAAGAGGAAAAGGAGGGGAAACTGCATTTAAATGTGGGTTTTTCCTTTGGGGTCTTTCCTTTGCATCTCTGTAGTGGGACCGAGTTTTATCACTTGGATGTGGCATGCAGAAAAGAACTTAGGAACTGCCACCGTGTTTCAAAAGGCACAGATTTGCGGTCCTTTTCCATTTCCTTCAGTAAATCTGTATTAGCAGTGTTTTGGCTCTTGATTTGGCTGTTTAAAATGGGGTGAAAGATGCCAACGAGTTTCTGCTGATGTGGTACCAGATCTGACTGCAGCGTTCCAGGTGCTATCCTGCTGCAGGCAGCAAAGTCGCATCTCGGATGGAGTCATGTCAGACAGACAAAACGTATAGGTTACTGCCATCATTCATCCACCTCAGCATATCCCTGCCCTTCACTTTCTTTGCACCTAATGCTTGTGAAGAATTCAGGGACCATGTACAATACCGTATAAATCTGTGACTTGTCTTCCAAGCAATGTATGATGCCTGCTGCTGTAATCTGATTTCCCTGGCAGTGCTTTACATGTGAGAAATTTGCTTTCCTTTCCCATTAGAAGACAGAGACGGGACGGGACAAAGTTTTTCTTGGCTTATTCTTTCTGGTGGGTCTCCTGAACCTACAAGACACCCCTAAAAACACGTGCCTCGCGTTTTCTTTGTATACTGGAAACATGCTGCTCTGCAACTCCAGGTCCCATGACAGCGGGGACTGTCCTTTTTATTTTGTTTATTTTTAAGGACAGCCTTGTTCCACTAGAATAATTTGTCCCCAGTCATTCGAGGAGTAGGTGTAGCGTGCCCACCCTCGGAAGGCATTCGTTCGCGGGGGAGGGTTTTTGTTCTGTGAGCGCTTTCCCGCCGCGATGGGAGCACCCTGAGCTCGGTGCCCGCACGCCGCTG
>NW_009610890.1:0-4156 GCF_000690535.1 Cariama cristata
GTGCACCCAGCGCTGAAATAAACCTTTGCTTCACAGACTTTGTCCTCTCTTAAAAACTGCATAGGTGGATGTTTCTCACAACTGGGCACCACTGAAACGAGCCTGGCCCGATCTTTACACCCTCCACCCAACATTGTACCCAAACAGATGAGATCCTCCAGAACTTACCAGTGCTGAGCAGCAGAGAAGGTTCCCCTCCCTCGAGGCACCAGCAGCCCTCCCGAGGCAGCAGGGCAGGGTACCACCAGCCTCCTTCGCCGCAAGGGCCCAGCGCGGGCCCTCCTTCAGCCTGGGGCCCACTGGGGTCAGGGGGTCTTCCTCCCCAGGCGCAGTGCTTTTGCACTCCCCCTCACCGGCGTTTCTTGTCACGTTAGCCTCTATTGAATTCATCTGCATTGAACACCTCTGCTGAGGTCATGAGCTCAGCCTGAAACCCATTCCTGTCATGTCTTAGTTCCTCTCCTAACAAGCCCAACACCACACCCGACCTGCCTCGGAAACCAGCGTGTTACTTTGGCTGCGTTTAGTCACCCTCGCTCGGCACGCTCCGTGGGTGCACAAGCCAGGCAAACAGTTGTTTTTAAAAGCACTGCAGCTGGTTTGCCATCGCACGCAGTAGGAATAAACCTCGCGTAGGTATATGGGATCAGAACAAGCCCCCACATGATTAGAATTTGGCTGAACTTCTTTAAAGTAAGAGGATATCGGAAATTTTTACTAATAATTACTAATTTTACTAATTTACTAATTACTAATTACAAATATAATTTCAATTATATTTGATTGCACCGGCTGCGAAACAGGTTTCCCTCCCCATTCACTTCTCCCGGCGTTGCCGCAACAGGACGTCCCTTCCTGAGGGAGGTGCGAGGGACGCCACAAGATGGCGCCGTCTCCTGCGACTTGAGGGAGGCAGGGAGGGCGTGGGGCCGGGGCTCTGCTCCGTCAGGTTCCGAGGGGCTGCGGCACCGCCTGGGCCGGGCTCAGCAACCGGCGTTCTTCGGGGGGAGCTCCACGCGTTACTGAGAAGGAGATTTCTAAGGGACGAGCACGATTCACGCCACAAAGCACTCCTCGTTTTGAAAGCGAGGCAGGCGTTTCGGGGGTGGTGGTCTCTTAGAAACAAAAGTAGCTGAGATGTTAACTTATTAAGAACAAAACCCGAGGGTTTATGTCTAAATACACCTATGAAAATGTAAAGGTTTGTGTACCTGTATATTTTATTAAATAAAAATGTATGTCATTTTAAAACAGAAACCAGTGATTTACCTTTTTTAAGTGTCTGCTGATTGTCAAATACGTACTGCTACAGATGCGATTTTGTCCAACAGAAAATGAATGGCTAACTGATTTTTAGAAAAAGTAATCTTGAAAGGATTAAAGAGGAAATCAATCACTTACACTCTGCTCCCAAATCTGCTAAAGTCAGGAGGTCTTTGGAGCAGATTCCTCAAGTTAAGGGTGCCTCCAGGGCACAGGTACGGGTACCAATACCTCAGTTGTCAGCTACGCACAACAGCTATTCCACCTGTTATCGACATGTAGGCTGTTATGCTGTAACAAATGCAAAGAAGGAAGCATCTAGCTTTCACTGAGGAACCTATAACTTCATATTATCTCATATCTAAGATGAGGTGAGCGCGTACACTTCAGCAATGTAAACAACGTAAATCTGTGACACGGTCTGCCTTGTGACAGCTTGTTGCATCACCACCCGGTTGCAGACTTCACCCCTTTACACGTTCACTGAACAAACGTGGAAACAGCAGTAAGAGCACCCCGAACTTTGACCTGAAGTGATACTAAGGCTATGATTATAGATAGATACCACAGAATAGTTGCAGACTAGAACGGACATGACAACGTACCACTAACATCCATTTACTGTCTGTCTTTAATTTCTCAAGAGCACAACATATATTCTCTTTCATTATTTAGATGTTAGTTAAATGGGACCATGATGAAGACTATTAATTTTGAATCTAATACTAGTTAATAAATTGTCTGCCAAAAGTTAAAGAAGGATATATTTAAGGTCCATAGCAGTATTTACAACTTCATGAGTATTGTGTTTGTTGTACTCTTTTTTCCCAAGGCTTTGCAACCTCTCCTGAATGATGACTCAACTGAATTACTTTGACATAACAACCAACTGTTTTATATTTAACTGCCTTGCCAGTAAAACAAAGCTCAGTAAAAATAAAACAAGAAGAGCATATCTCACTTCAACAAGGAACTTTTCAATTTTATACAAATGTGGTCAGAGGTAATACAGAAACAATTTTATACCAACACACAGTTTTGAGAAAATAAATCTAAAAGCACTTTCAAAAATGTCCTGTCTTCTTTTCAGTAGTCTCAGATTTACTTAAGGTTTCTAAGTACCAAAAAAAAAAACCCTTTAATTTTATTATTGCAAATATATGAGACCAAATAACTTTGTGAAAAGTTTTGAAGCAGTACCAAGGCAGCTTCTAGGTGAGGGAACAGGGAAAAGGTAACAGGTCTTTCCTCTCTCTCCCTTTCCCTGTCTTCTCTTCCCAACAGCTTTGTATCTCACAGCAAATCTGATCCATCTGGGAGACGAGGGCATTCTTGGAGGACTTTGCTCAACAGCTGCAGTGCAAGACAGCGTTGGTTCACGTCCCACCTGGGCTACTGGTTGTGGCAGAAGGAGTTCAGTGCCCAGGTAAAGTCCTGAGGGTATAAGGCAGCCCCTTTCTGAGAGCTCTCTGCATACTGACCTGAGCTGATTTCGCCCCCACATTAACTCTTTTATTTCTTAATGACACCTTCAGAAAGCAGCTTTCATTTGAGAGGTAGTACAGTCCAACACTGCCATCCCACACAGAGCTAAGTGTATTGAATGGTTTGTTATCCCTGCTCCCCTTCTAATTATTTCTCCACTCTGATTAGCATCAGCATTTCACACAGCTGTTCCACGTGTAGAAAAGTTACATGGTCTTTCAGATTATCAAACTTCTAAGACTTCATTTTTACCTACAGTACTCATGCTTGTGCTCCCACTACTGCTCCCCCTGTAAGGGAAAGTATGGACCCAGCTCAACATGAAAATCTGTCCTCTTCCCTGAGACCCCAGGCAGTCACCTGGGATAAGAGTTACAAGAAAATTCACGTACTTAGATCCCCTCCTCACCCCTTTCCTTCCTTTACTACCTAATCCTGGAAAAAGTTCAAGCTCAGTTTTCAGTATTAGCATGTCCAAGTTGCCTAAAGTCTTCTATAAGCACCTTCTTCACTACACATTTTCAAAGTATCAAACTCGTGTCTAAATCCTATCAGAATTTACAAAGTTTATTTATTCCTTTCCTGGTTTCACCTGAGGGGTACAGGTCCTTTGGGATGCCTGAAGGCGCTGCTGGACAATATAAACACACAGAAAAATCCTATACATAGTCTTTTCCTGCCCACCCTCATCATTTCTCCTCAGTCAGTACTACCTCTCATCCAACCAGATCCCATTCTCTCATAGTTATGAGATGGCTACGGGGTAATTCCAAGGCACAGCTAGTGTTTCCTTATCTGTGAATTCTACAAAGTTACTCAACCTTTTTTAAATTAAAGTAGAATATTTTACTTGTGGCAACCAGAGCAACAGATCCTGCGTGCTTTTTTTGGCATGTGCAAAACCATCTGAAACAAAAATATTTTTTCCAGTATGATAGAAAGTGTTAGTTTTTTCCATTATTTGTTCCACGGCTAACAATTTTCTAAGGTTCAAATTTAAGCCCTAGTAAGCACGCAAGTCCAGCCTGATGTATGTGTGTTTGTCCCTGCCAGGCTCTACATACATCAGTCACAACTTACATATGCATCATAATTTTGCAGCTCCACATAGCGCAGATGTATTTATGGTCCCAAAAATTGAGTCTATAAATTCACAAGCTAAGTTTACATATTCATCTTGAACAAAAGAGGATAAAAAGTTAATCTGTCATTGATTTTTAGGCAAGGCTGTCTCACCACAGCATGATCTAATTTTCATGAAAGAAACTGGTAAAATACCTGCTTGTCCAATGCAAAATGATTCTGAGAAGTTGTCCTCCAAAGCTTTATTTGCAGCTTTTTTTCTCACCTCTGTTGGAGTCTTGCACCTGCCTACCCAGATGTGCCAGAGCAAACACAGCTTTCAGCA
>NW_009610890.1:4175-11029 GCF_000690535.1 Cariama cristata
GAAGTGTACTGTAAGACGCCAGCCTTACTGAAGGGCTGGAAATGGTTTTTTGATCTTTATATTCCCCACAGGGTATTCATGTGACACTTTGGGTGCCCGTGAGCGCACTAAAACACAGAAAGATACATTTCCAACAGAGTTGTCCACCCACAAAACATTTTTACAGAAGTATACGTAAAATATGTCCAAAATCATGGTGTTGCCACTTTACTTTCCAAAACACACCAAACAGAATATTAATTTTTTTTATTTATTTAAATAAGATCTGCCGGGGGAAGATGCTGCTAGGCTTGCTTCTAGCTCCTGTTAAAAGTAGAGAAAAGTAGCACAACAAAGCAGACTGACCTTGTACCCAACATTTAACCCACCAGAGGAAGGAAGGCTGACACGTAACTGCTGTGCAAAGCCTGTCACAGGTTTTTGAGATCAAAATTTTTAACACGATAGCAGACATTTTATTTGTCTTACTGTTCCTCTCAGTCGCTGCACCCTGCCAGTTTCATGGTACCTAACATGGCTACCTGGTCACTCTGAGCTGCCTTCCTGGGAGAAAAACCTCCTCCTGTCACCTCTGAGTAGGAAAATCATGGAGGATATGAAAACCTTACAAATGTTACAAACTATGCATCCCCATCCATCTTAACCTACATGTCTCCCATGAAAAAGATACAGTTTTCCAAATTGTCTAGTCAATAGTTGAAGATCAATGAGTGACAGAGTTCATGCTGATGTTGCAATTTTCTGAACTTAATACGTGTGATTTAGTTTTAGCAGCTGCAGTTTCTGTGGATCTGGTTTGAACAAGAACTTGCTGTCAAGCCTGCTTGGGTTGTTCCCCACAGCCCTGTTCTATGGGTCTGAAGTCAATGGAAAAATGTCTAAGGAAATTGGATCAGGCTGGCCTATCTGCTTATAAAAGGCAGTGGTTGTACATCTCATTGCAGTCAGAACTTTAATTATTACTTTTCCAAAGGAAATTGAATCACCATCTTTGACATAATCATTCTGAAAAACTTCCGCTTGCTTCAGACCTTAAACAAATGTTCTGAACTCAGGGAGTTAAGCAAATTATGAGTCCTTTCCAGTGCTTAATCATTGTGTGACTGCAAGTTAATCAGCTATTTAAAAAACATCATGTTCATAAAAACAAAGTGCAGCAGAATCCAAACTGAACTTGAACATCTGAACCAAACTTGAACATCTGTAAAATACGCTTGCCATCTTGCCTCTCTTAATGCTGCTGCAATCCAGTCTTGCTCTGCCTGAAATGGAAATATTTCTACTGACCTCGGCAGTGGCTGGGAGAGGCTTTTTAAGACTTACTCGACTCATACACTTGTAATTTCAATAATTTCAATTACACTATAATATTTTAAATAGTAGAATAAACATGGAAAATATTCTCAGAGATGATAAGATAGTAATCATGCGACATCCAGAAACACGGGAAAAAAAATTTCCTTTCACTGTACAAATCTTTGACCCTACTTTTATCCTCCAATCTCTTTTTTTTCAGTTCTCAGGATAAAAGCCTATGGAAACAGACTATATATATTTTTTTGTTTGTGCCGTTTATATCCAGACAGTAAATAGCACAGAAGTCAGAACAAGGAAAGAAACACTTAAATCCCCTAGCTTTGGACAAGTAATTTGAGTTGAGATCTAGAAAAAGATCACTTCAATTCTTTTTATTTAGCCTGCTTTCGAGAGGCTCCATAACTATTCCCAATGGCTCATACTTTTGTTCCATTCCCCTGTGAAACTCTGAATTGAAATTTTCTCTATCAACATTTTAAACCCAGCAGAGGACAACAGCTCTTGCCTTTTCATGGATCCCTGGAGAGTAATGTTCATTAAAATAAATCTTTATTAAATCTCTGGTGGAAGGAAGTGGAGTCCTTCAGAATTTGGACATCTCCTCTGAACAGACATACCAAGGAACAGAGTTGTCTTTAGCACTGCTCTGAGTCCAAACAGATAAACTGCCTCCCTGGAGTTTCTGTGCTGATAGGAACTTATCTTTGATCAGATCTCTCCAGAGCTCATGGAAAAAAGAGAGGAGGAACTTGTAGAAGTGATTAAACAGATTTTACCTGTAGTTTACCTGCTGAAGAATCACACTTGGATGTTGCTGCACTTTTCTGGAAAAAAAAATGCAGAAACTTGGAAACCTCCTTTTCAATCAGTTTTTCTATATCCTGTTTCTCCTTTATACATATGGGAACCCAGGCTATTTAACTGCATTACTACACTATCCCTAAGCTTATCTAGACTGGAAAAAAGAGGAATTTGGCAGATTTATCCCTCCATAGATGGATGTGGAAATAAGGCAGACTCTTGCTGTGCTTCTCTTGCGAGATCAGTTAATTCAGAAGGGGAAAAGGGTAGAAGAACAATGTGCAGGTGCATTTCCAGTCCTTTTGTCCATACAAATAAATCCATAGAAGGTAAGTATTCTGGAGCAGTTCATTTGAAACCTAGCCCAACTAGCCAGACTCCATGGCTGCATCTGCATGGTTCTGAAGGCAGCAGAATCAAAACAAACACCTGTGCTTACTCAACAGGAACATGTAATTAACTCCATTCTGAAATCATCTAATGAAAGTCACATCTCACTTGTGGAGAAGAACAATCTAAGATGCAAAGATTACTATTATTTACAGACTGATCAAAAAGCTATGAACTGAATCTCTTCATATGGCACCCGTGACGATAGCTCTATGAATCTTCAGCGTGTTTTACAGAAAAAAGTCAGTTAGCCACAAAAGAGGAAGAACCAAATTATCTTTCCTGTTTCTCCGGGATGACTCCCATGAAATAACCGGAATTGTAGAAGAGTAAGAGAGGATAACTTAGGCCCATTCCAATCTCAAAAACAACCTTATTGCTACTAGCTAGACGTAGGGCCACATCCATAGTGTCAATACTAAACAAACATATTAAGTGTCTTCAAGTATTGGTCCCTGTCGCTTACTTTCCTTCCATGGCCTCATGACTCTTACTTATTAGATTCGTATTAGTGATGGTAGGTACAGACTCAATCTTCACAGGGCTCCTATTGCCCAAAGTATCACCGTATCAACAGTTACAACCTCATTTCAGAGGACAGAAGGACAGAGCTATTCTGGGAAGCTGAAAGTAGCAATCTTTCTTTCTCACCATAATTATCCATTCTCTGACCTCCTCAGTCAGGCTAGGACCTGTACCTTACAGAACATTTACAATCCAAGTAGCCTTCAGTACAAGACAGAACTGAGACTGACTTCATTTTTTTCCATGCACAAAGCACTACCTGACATCCTGGAAAAAGAACCAGCAGGAGAAAACAGGAATACAGTGGGATGAACAATAAGTAGTAGGGCTACAATGAGCCATGCTGAACTGCACATATTCTCTCTTCTCCTTGGCTGAAGATGCTGTCAAGCAGCAACTTCCCCCCCTTCTTAACTCTGTTACCCCCGAGGTGCTACCCCCGTGGCTGAGGGGCTGGGCCTTGGCCAGCGGCGGGGGTGGCTTGGGGGCCGGGGGGGGGGGGGGCCTGCGGCTTCTGGCAGCTTCCCACAGAAGTCACCCCGGTAGCCCCCCCGCTACCAAAACCTTGCCATGCAAACCCAATAAAATTATACATCTAAAATATTACTTAACTAAACGTTTCAGTTAAGAAAAAAAAGTCTAATACCATTTATATGATGCAAATTCATATATTCATTCACGGTACCTAAAATTTGCATTGTAAGTGAGCACAGAATCACAGGAGTAATGAGGACTTCTGCTTTAAGACAGATTCTGCTTAAGATATGTATGTCTGCACACACACTCGTTCAACCTGTTTTTAAAGAACTTAACTTATTTCAACTTCACAGTTCCCCAAGGCTTTATTCCAGGACTTCATTATTCTTATTCTCAGAAGTTTTTTCTAAGTATCTTAAAACAGCTCCTCCTTTTTTCTATTTAAGGCTATTATTTCTCATTCTATCTACAACAAACAAGGAAAATTTATTATTCCTTTCCTCTTTGCTCATGGTTTATTTACCACATTCCCTCTCCACACCATATTCCTTGATTCTTCTCTTCTTTAAGACAAAAAGTTCCTGTTCACTTATTCTTTCCTCACAGATCATCGTTTCCAGACTTGAAATCACTGTTGCCACTCTCCTCTACGTGCTTTTCAGCCACTCCTGTGCCTGTCTTGGAGAGCAAAACACAGAACTGAACAAAGTATTCTAACTGAAGCTTTACTATCGCGGCGCAGAGTAGAGGGATTACTTCACGTGTTTTAGATATAGGGTTCTGTTTATACGTTTTCCTTTTGACAGCAGCATGCCTCTGTTGTTTCGCATTCAGCATGTGAGCCATACTAATCCATAGATTCTCTTTTGTGCACAAATATGAGTTAGCCTCTTGTTTTGCTTACTTGAGCAAAATATTTTTCTCACTTCTAGTGTGAAGTGACATGAAAACAATGCAATTTGAATCTTTTCCAAGGAACAAGAGGCCCCTTTTAAAATTCCTTACCCAGCTTTGCAAGATCTTTCAAAATATTCTAAGACAGCCTGTGTTGGTAGATCTGTCCCCATCACTCAATAATAATAAAGTCTGCCTGTCACAGCCAAGCTACATATTATTCATATGCTGTAATAACAGTGCTTTTAAGGAAGAAAGCATGAAGATTTTGAGTAAATACTCATTTGATGCCATTTCTTGCTTTCAGAAAATAAAAAGCAGATTTTCCTTCCTTCCGTTTTCACACATGGACACTCACAGGCACAAATCAATTTATCCTGGAGGATGCAGGATTCGGTCACTGTTAGCGAGCTGTTAGAATACTTTCAGCACATAGCTGGTGCCTAGAGAAGAGGACTTTCTGTTGTTGAATGGAAAAAATTTTTGTGATAAGAGTTGGAGGAACATTTTAAGTGTAGTTCCCTAAAGTATTTCAGCTGCATGATAACACTATTTTAGAGAAAAAAAAAAAAATCTGCAATTGCTGATTAAAGCACTGACACATTTATTTCCTAGTCTTAAAGCAAGGGACTCCTGCAAAAAAACTCGATTTTAAGTGAGACACAGGGGGTCACAGAGGGTCACCAAAATGCACGGGCAGAGTCCAATGAAACAAATAAATAATTATTATTTTGAAAATAATTGGATTATTCAAGAATTTCAAATAAGTGCAAGTTACAAGTTTGTTTTAAATGAACTATCTTGGTTTATTTTTTTATAACCAAGAACTTTTGGGGATTATATGAGATACAATGAGTAAGCAGATAAATGAAAAAGTTCTTAAGGAAAATAATGACTTCTGTGAAATAATTGTGGAGTTTCTATGTTCTGTTATTGCCAAATCAATTATGTAATTTCTCAGGAATGACAGCTCAAGGTCAAGGTAAAACCGAGCTAATAGACTCGTGGAAACAATACCATTGCCCCCAACATTATACAAAAGCTAAGAGTAACATTGTGTTGCTCAAAGCATATCCACCTTTCCCTGAACATGACCTTTGACTTTTCATTGGGTCAACAGCCAAACTTACAGCCTTTCATCTCTGATCATTAATATTACAACTAATAAGGAATTAAAAACAGTTCCTGAAGAATGCCTTCCAAACATCACATGATAGGCAAGTTATTTATTCATTACATTTTCCTCTATTAGCATAAATATTTTGAAACCTTTTAATATCAAATTGATTTACAGTGAAAATCTCAATTTAATATTTTTCGCCTATTCATAACTTAGGATAACTTCTGTTGGAGGCAATTCCCTGGTAAAAGCTAAGCTATCATTATATAAGGAATTTCTCCTAAGGATCTGGAGCTTCTTAAGGTTACTTTATGCATTTCTGAGGCGACCATTAGCAAACTCAGTGACGTTTGCTCCTTACAGAGGCTAGCTGGTTAGCATTCATTTAGCAGGTTAAGAGCTCCCTTACAAGCACCTAACACGAAGAGAGACTTTACCACCACAAGAAAAGACTTCAGTGACAATTTATAAAAATGATAACATAAAGGTATTATTTGTGACTAGTAACAAGGAGAGATATTCATACAAAGAAGTGAGATGTTAGGTTTTCAGACCACTAGGAAACTTGCCATCAGTGGATAAAGGTCACACTGGCACCATCACATCTCATACGGGAAAGAAGAGAAAATGCCCATTTCCAGTAAGCAACAGAGATGTTCTAGCCCATTTGCATGTGAGTATCTAGACACAGCCTCCAGGAGAACCCACTGTAAGTGAACCTAATCAACTCAAGTGGCATGACCTCATGCAAACCGGCAATAAAGGTACTACGGATTTTTGGGACAGCTTTCATTCCTTTGCGGGTATTGATCATCAGAATATAAACCGGTCTTGCAGCCTGCATTGCCCAGCATCTCTCTCTCCACCCTTTTGTTGATCAAAGTAGTTTCTGTCCCCCTGAAGCTTTATCTGGGGAGGGTGGAGAACAAGCCAAGCATGGCTTTTTTAAATGTCATATTCTCTTCTGCATAGCACTGGTTTATTCCAAAGAGATTCCGAGTTCCCCTAGTGTAGAACCTTTACCTTTCCTCTAAATGAGTTTCAGCCATTAGCTAGTAAGGGAAGAAAATATAACTTTCTAGCATTCTTTGACCATAGTCCCAACAGTTATATTGATGCTGTCCCCAAAAGGCAGTGTCACTCATGGAAAGACAGCTGGATCTGGTGAGAAGAAAAGCCTTTGCAGAAGGTGGATCCAGGAAATCTGTAGTCCTGCTATGGACAGCTGTGTTTAAAGTTATCTTTCACTGCTCTTAAAGAAGATGTAGCTGAATTTTTTTTTGAGTTTTTGTATAATTGCAATAATCTAAAATGCAGTAAAATATAGCAA
>NW_009610891.1:0-679 GCF_000690535.1 Cariama cristata
AGAATTCAAACCTGGCTGTAGATGGGAAACGGGTCACAATTTCTTGGAGGTGGAAAGGCTTGTGCACTTGCTACAGGGTAGAAGTGCTTCATAGATGTATTTCTTTTAATAAATTCTGAGGTGAGAAAACAAACTTTTTTTCTCTCCTTTGCACATGAAAAAGATGGAGACTCAAAGAGATCAAATGAGAAGCATCCCCTAATTTTGGGTGCTGTGCTTGGGATGCCATGACCCTGGTTTAGCACCCATGCTCAGAGCACAGCTCCCGCTGGTCCCTTCTCCTCCCTTTCCCCAGCCCATGTCTTGCCCTGGCCACCGCCAGCACGATCCTGCCATGTGCTTAGTGCCATCTCCAGCCTGACTTGCAGGAGCATAAATGTGATAAGAGCTTTGAGATTGACTTAATAGATTTAAATAACAAAACACAACAGGAGTTTTGTTAATAACATGAGTGCATAGCTCTGAAAAGATGAAACTATATAAAATTAATGTCAGCAAGAAAAGACGCAGAGATTTTGAGACACTTCTAGTACTTCCAACATGCAGAAGTTCAAAGCACCCTCATCAGGGCTGTTCTTTTGTCACCACTCTCACCATGCAACTCTCCTTTGAGTGTCCCGATCCCAGAGCTTGTCATCCGAGTAATTCCTCTCTGAGCATCACTTTAACCATGCATCTA
>NW_009610892.1:0-14292 GCF_000690535.1 Cariama cristata
CAGCGGCCGAGGTGCTGCGGGCTCCTGAGGGAAATGCCGCGGCCTTTGTGACGGCCTGTCGGCTAACGACGCTTTGTCGTTATCGGCACGATAGATCGTAGCTCTTGTCACGTTTGTGTTTGGCTCGTGTGCCTGTCTGCGCTTTAAAAACTGAAGTTGTGGTTTTTCAGGATGAACACCTGAAAGAATTTGTTTCTAATGGGGTTTAGGATGAAGCTGCCCTCCCCTCAGGGACCTCATTTTCCTAAGGGTTTGGTATGGCAAAACGGTTACGCTTGTGACCTTACGCACAAGGAATTTTGGTATGTTTTGTACTTGCCCCCGTTCAGCAGCACGCTCACAAATGACAGAGCGCTCCCCGAGACAGGGGGTGTCTGTGGCGTACAACCGGCCGGGAGACGGGGCTGCCACGGCCCCGACGGAGCACGGCGTGGTTAATGCGCTGGTTCTCTGAGGCTGGTTGGGCTGCTTTGTGAAATGCCAGCTCTCTTGCCCAACACAAAATCCCGTACGCTTATTGACAGCCTGGCTGCAGATTCTGCCTCTCTACCTGTTGTTTGTTTTATTTCATGGTGTGGTAAAATGAGATGATGTACCGTAGGTGTGCTTGGTGTTGGATACAGCTGTTGACGATGATACTCCAGGCTTCTGGAACGGAGTGGTTTAACAATGCAGCTTATGGCATTCCCCTCTTCCTTTTAAACATACCAGCCAATTAACCTTGACAGGTATGTCTACCTCACTGCTATGGTACCTGCGGTTATATGCTGCAGTCTTAACACGGATTCTTTATCTGGAGCAGCTGTAGAGTTACCTTCAGGTACTGCTACACTACTTCAGTTTTAGGAGTAATTAGCAGTTAGCAGGTGTGGCACTTCTTTTGTCCCCAGAAGTAAACACTACTTACTTACTCGAAGAAATGGTGCGATACTAGGATCTCTGAGCCCTGTTTCAAGAGCTACTCTTCTTCCCCACTGCCGCTGGTCTTTGATCATCCTGTTAGTATATGCAGCCTTTGGCTGCTTTTCTCCTCAGGATTGCTCTTTTTAACCCAGGGTATTTCCTGACTGCTCAGTCCTATAGGCAGATGCTCTGCCAGCATAAATTAAAAGTTCCCATGGGCTTTGTAGTAGTATTTACAGGGAATTAATACCAAGAACAAATTATTTGTTTTCGGATCTAATGGATGAGCATCTGAGAAGTGGACACGCTTAGGGTTTTGTAACTACAGCAAGCGCTGCCAAAACAGGGGGATAAGATTCCCTTTGTAAAGAATACTAGTTGTCAAGTTTTAATCTAAAAGAATTTTGCCTTAGGAATATCCTGTTTATGTTTCTTTTGGTAGTATTTGGTTATATGATGAAAATAAAGTCAAAAGGTGGAATTCAAGATTAGATCTGTTTTCTGCAGTACAGCTTGTTTTGGCCCTATAGGTGGCCTTGAAAAAGTAAGTAAATGGGACAAAGTTGATTTACAGAGCTGCTGTTCTGTTCTTGCCCATCTTGCACAGTGAATGAAACCTGGAAAAACTCTGGAAATTGAGAGATTTCCCAGCAAACTCCCTGCACTTTAAAAACATATTTTTAGGTATAGTTTTGATGCAGCAAACCAGAAAGTTTACAGTTGTGTTTTTTTACTTCTGTCACTGGTATTTGGGGTCTATGTACCATGCAATATGATAAATCAAGTATAGAAAGATATAACTAATAACCTAAACTCCTGCAGAGCTGGTACAAAGCCTATCCTGGGGGTGCAGGGTAAGGAGAACATAGAGTTCTGAAGGGTATCTGTTCTGTGTCTGTCTGTCGTGCATTGATTGAAAAACACTAAACGTCTGTAATGTGTCATATGTTAGACTTGAATTTGATCTGGGAGTGCTGCTTGTTAGTTCATAACCACATCCTGGGCTAACACACATCTCCAGCTTCAGAGTTTTGTGTAGATCAGGAAATGGTTTTGAGTGTTTTGGGGTTTTTTTCCTTTTTCCATAGATATAGGTCAAGTTCAAGTGCTGTTATCCCACTGGGGGCAAGCATCAGAGTGCACTCTCCCCCCATGAATGAAGATCCTCAGTAAGGGATAGCTCCTTTTTAAAGTCAATGCTGATTTAAAGTCTCTAGGTCAAGTTCAGCCCTTGGCCTTAAACTGTAGTTGCCGTTTGGTCTCCTGCATGTGCATGTTTTTTGATGGACAACAAATGAGAACAATCTTGCACAAAATCAAAGCCATTTCCTATTCTGTCTCTTCAATAGTATTTCACTTACACTTCAAAATGATAAGTTTTGGTTTATATTCAAGGGTTTGCTTTATATTCGCTTGCAAATCCTGTAGCTTGAAGAGAGGCTGGTATTTTATTTGAATAATCTCTTGTCTTTCCGGTTGAATAACATTTGTGTTTTGAGTAGATAAGATAGCAGTTCCAGCAGCAATAAATTTCCTGTTGTCACACTATCTTTTTTCCTTAAGCATTTGCAACTAAGCGGTTGGCCTTGTTAGGAGGTTTTGGTTAGCATTATCAATTAGTGGCTTTCCTTAACAGTGGGGTCTGTTAGCTTTGTTCATTACAAACATTTTCAAACATTTTTGATTAATTCCAGTGTTTTATGTCTGAGAACTTCTGTCTTCCTCTTCTTGTGAGATGAAATTAGTACTGGTTTTTTGAAAAATTGTCTCTTTCTGCTTGGATTTTTTTTTTTAGCTAAACAGTCTTCTGAATGTTTTATAAAGAGGATATTATTGTAGTCTCTCCTAAAGCATGCTCTGTGTTTCTGCTTCAATTCCTGAGAAATGAATGAAGCAAGGAATAGTTTGAGTATAATCCTATTTATTATATAAAGCCATCATTTCTTTTTCCCTAAACTGGCTTTTTTTTTTTTTTAAATTTTACTTCACTGCTGATTATGATGCTGCATTTGAAACAGTTCAGTACATTAGTTTTAAACTAATAGGTAACACATTTCTCAAAGGCAAACTAGGTCCCATATTTGGAAGTAACTGAGGTTCTTTCAGTCTCATTCACATTAAACTGGTTTTGCACCTTTAAATGTGTAGTACCACTTAAGTGATTTTTTTAAAAAAAAAAAAAAAATTTTGCCATTTCCTTCTTTTGTTGAGCAAGGATGCCAAGAGGAAAAATGAAAATATGCTTGGGTGCAAGTCCTTCTTCTCACTCTTGCATCTCCTTCTCCCCACACCACCAACGGCTTTTAAGTGTAAAAGACCAAGTTGCAGAGTTTAGCAACTTGTGTTATGTCTTATATTTCATTTCCCCAAGTCAGTTAAATGCAAACATAAATATTGTTAACATGAATAGGTCACTTCAAAAAAGAGAATTGTAATATGAGTGCTAAATATTGCTATCTTAGCTCAGATCTAAAGTGAGCTTGTTGAGTATTTGTTTCTTTCCAGAAATGCATCCTCAGTCTGCTTTAAATTAATGGATTCTGCCTTGCACTGGCCAGGTCTCTGCTGGATGGCTGTGCTGAGTGTAGGTGAGGAGAGAAACTATGAAGTCCCCTGTAAGAGGGGCCCAAGCCATGTTACAGCTTGGACCCTAAGACAATTTGGGGAGGAGAAACCAGCTCCCTTGACCCCTGGCAAATCTGACTGGCTGAAGGATAGCTCTCTACGTCTTAGTATTCCCACCCTAGGTACAACTTCATGTAGATGCCCCTGAAGCACCACTCCATATGGCTAGAAAGAGAGCAACTCATATGGCGAGAAAGAGAGCAACTGAGACCAACGTGCCTGACGAGTGCAGTGTGGGAAGTAGGCTGTAGGGAATTATTCTCTTTGCACTTTCACGCATTTTAGTTCAAACCCAACAAGGAAGAGACCAGTTCTCTGATCTTATGGTAGAAAACTGTACTAATTAAAATAAACAAAAATTCCCAAGACTTTAAATGCTCGAAGGCATTGCTGTCACCAAAACAAATAACCAAGCTTTAAGCATAAACCTGGTCTATCTGGCAGCATTGGCGGAATAGCGGTTGGCATAACATACTTTCAAAAAAAAAAAAAAAGCCACCTCCTTTTCCTCACTAATATTGCAACATTTCTCAAAACCTACTTTGATCTCCAGGCTTCTCTCTGAAGTAAGTGGACCTATAACAAGGAAGGGGTGGGAAATGCCATCTCTAGGCACATGTTGCATCTGTTCTAGGGGGTTATGCTTGCATAGCAGGTTGAAAACTTGTTAGTGTAGACAAAGTTTGTCCTGGTATGTAGTGAGCCTTGATAATAAACTTGGACTTGACCTGCTGCTAGTTGCAGCACATTCCTCATTGGAATATACCTTTAGTTATCCTGACCAAAAACAAAAAAAAAAAAAGGGAAAACCAGTTGAAACAAGTTACTTGTGTTCTTGGGAATCTTCTCCATCTAACTGAGGAGCAGGCTTCATGTCAGACCCCTGCAGCCCTACCCTTTTCCTACAGCTGAATGAGAGAGAAGCTGCTCTCTTTCTTTGTAACTGGGAGTCATGTGGTGGAAAAGTTGAGAAATGTTGTATAAAAGTCAGGAAAAGAGAAAGAACCTCAAGGAGACTTGTCCTCATGAGGCTGACTCAGATGCTGTCTGAATCATCTGCACCTCTCAGCATGTGTCTTGTCTCTGTATGCAGCTGGAGCACTTTAAGATGTTCCTGCTAAATTTTACTGAGAAGTGGCCATGGCTGATCAGCTGGTGACTTTTGAGCTGCTCTGCTGTAGAGAAGGCATGGTAATGAGCAGTCCTGTGTTAATTCTGGTGGCAAGGCTGTCTCTGATCTTTTCCAGCTCTCATATTTAAGCTTCTGCAAGAGAAAAATTCCCCTATAAAAATCAAGGCAAGTGACAGCTAAATCCACTTCAGAAGAGGTTTCTTGACTCCTTAAAAAAAGGGAATAAGGGGGAGGGGGTGATAGATCGTCCTCTGTAGTTGATCCCATTCTGACAGTGCTCATTACATCAAATTTAAGCACTCACTCTACCATATGGAAAAAGGGGGGACCCTGTCTAGGACCACTGCTGGGGAAGGTCTCCAATAATGTTTGTGTGTCTTGACCCCGGGCAATTCTTCCATTCTTCCTTTGTTAAACAAGTGATTTGTTGAATGCCAGTGACCCCTTAGTAAGTCCCCTGAACTGCTGGGGCTGGGAGTGACACAGAATTGTCAATAATAATATCTGGTAGGGTTCATCATGGAACGATTTTTAACATTCATGTCAAAGTAATCCCTAGGATTTAAGATAGTGAGGCTGATTAGGAGGTGAATTAATCACAAAGGGATCAATGCATACTCAATATTTTTTTATTTTGTTTGAGCATAGCAGAAGCAAAGGAGCTGATGCCTTGACTGGTTCTAGAATACCTCCTTCCTGACTCCTGGCACTGCAGATAACAATAAAAATTCTAGAGATGTATGACACAGAAAGAAAAATAGCTTTTAGAGAGATTAAAGGGAGAGAAGGGCAAGACCTGTGAAGACGCAGAAACCTGGGATGACGGTAAGCAAATGAGATAGCCATGTTTGCCCTGTTCTGTCATTGTGAGACTTGAATGGAAAACTCTTGTATTATTCTTTTGGTGATCTTCCCCCCCTCGCCCCCCCAGTTAATGCCATAGAATCAAGGTTCTCCCAGTCCTACAGAATCACTTTCATGCTTCTTTGCAGACAGGTGTATGGCCTCATTATTCTCCATCTCTAGTATCTCAGTTCCTCTAAGGCAGGATTCATCATCCAGCAAAGATGCAGCTTATCTGACAGCTGCTTCCAACCAGTGCTCTGGAAAGGAGCATAGCTTCGGTGTCTGTCTTCTGCAGTCACTTCCTGCCTGTACAGTACAAGTATTTCAGAATAAACATGCTGGGAAATACTTGCACTGTGTGCTATAAACAGGGTGCATGTTGTTTACCTGGAGCAAAAATCTGCCTATCAATTGTGTAATGAAATAGTCAAGAAAAGGGAAATTTTAATCTTGCAAAGTTTCTTAGATAACTATTCTTGATGAACTGGTTTGACAAGAGATTTCTTTCTCAGCAAATATGGCTGGGGTGGTTTCTGTAAATATTTTGTAGTTGTTTTCTGTTTCGGGTTTTCTGCTTCATCCAGTAATTACGAATTGTGGCAGTTCTCTGCCTTCTTTATTACAGGTCTTAACAGCCGAGCTGCTGGAGCAAATAGCCCTGGAAATTGCTTCATTCTGGCAGTATCCACAACAACACGTAGTTCCTCACCTCACGGATGGAGTTTGATCTCAGTTTACACTGTAAAATGTATGTTTAGACATACATAATTTCCTACAGCTCCTTCAGGCTGGGAGCTCAGGCCTTGTTCAGTATGGCAGGCTGAAAGCTAGCGAATGGGTTTGGGTTGGTATTGGTGTGAGCATGTGGGCACGGGGATGTCCGTGTGGCTGCTGCTGTAACAAACAGGATCTTGGAAGTCAGTTTGCAGTGATGAGAAGTGTAAGTGCCATCTGAACGTGGCGTGTTCCATTTAGGCAATCTGGCTTTCTTGGCTAGAAGATACCTGTTCCTCTACTGGAGGGGCAATTCTTCCTCTCAGCCTGTATGCCACCAGGTGGGCCTGGAGGTTTTACAAGGCTTCAGGAGGCTGGAAATCAGAGGTTTGAGGGCTTTCCCTTTAGAAACTGATGATGGTTCAGACCACATCAAGGGCTTTGCTTTAGGGTGGACTTTCATTCAAAATTAGTTTCTCACCCTTCAGATTGCTGCCCTCCTCCCTTACTGGCTGTGATCGCTTGCCTTGAATGTCTCCTGCTGCCTCCTCACAGGGTGGCAGATGAGCAGTGTCTTAGTGTGAGTGCTAACTCACCCTCGAGGCCCCCAGTGCTCCCCTTCCAGCAATGATTCCTGTTTGCAAATCCCAGTGTGCACCCTGCAGTGGGAGACAACATGCCGCACAGGAGGCCCAGTGGGCCAATATAAACTGTGTATTCGGACCACATCCCAAACTGTTCTTGGGGTGCAAGGCAGTGAACTTGCCCTCTTGTCTGTTTTACTCCCATCTGTCCTGTCTCCTCCAATGCTCAGATGTAAAAACTAGGCCTAGGACCATCTTTTTGTTTTCCATTAGGGCATCTGCAGGAGTGTGCAAGCCTGTGATGGAGCCAAAGAATTACTCTGAAATAATTGACTCCAAGTTCTGCACAAAACTCTCTGGCAAAGCTGAGAACTGTCATGCAAGCAGCAGGACTTGCTGATGCAGAAGCTAAGGACATCGGCTGGAGGAGTTGTGGCTATGTGAGAAAAGCAGGGATGGGAAGAAGAAAATTCGAGCAGGGCAGAAAAGCCCAGGGCACTGTCAGAACGCTTCTTCGGACACCTCCAATGTGAGCTGAGTGCTGTGGCATTAGGTGCTGCCTGGAGAAAGGCTTTAGATTTATAATCAAAGAAGGTATTTCTCATTGCTTTATTCAAGGATCTGGAACTTTTTATGTCCCTTTGCAAATAAGTAGAATTTCATTAAAGAAATGAGATGGACCCCAACTGGACAAACAGCAAGACCTGCTTTTTTATCTAGTTATCCTTGTTCAAGACGGACTTGTATTAGTAAGTTATTGTTCAGTCAAGGTCATCAGCCTCTTGCATACCAGGGCCCCTGGTTTCATCTGTTACCTACCTAATGTCCAGGGTCGCATGGCCAGTGCTCGTCGCTGAAGCTCTCCTGGGAAATTGAGTGGATGGCTCATGGGGTGCATCATTTGCAAGTGGCCGAGCAAATGTATTGCGAGGAATGGCTTGGAGACTGAATGGGAGCTGACAGTTTCCTTGGCACCCGAACCAGAAAGAAATCCATTGCTTTGTCTCTAGCTTAGCAGCAAGGCAGAGAGTAAAGGGCAGCAAGGCAGAGAGTAGCTTTAAGTTGCAGGTACCAAACATGCAGGGTGGGAAGAAGCTCAATCCGTAGGCAGCTTTCTCTAAACAGATTTGAATCAAAATAGGCTATTTCACAAGGAAGACCCTCAAATCTTATCCTGTGAGCTGGAAATCATAAACGGACACCAGAGTTGTCTGGTTTGCCCCACGGCAATGTGACTCTGGGCTGCAGTGACATAAAATTCACCCCCTTGGGGTAAGAGTGGGAAGGAGGTGGGCAGGGTGTGAGCAATTACTCTGGTGAGGAAAGCTTGAGCTACCTCAGAGGATGGTGGGACCCTTCCTAACCTGACATCTACCAGGCTGTTACTGAAGGCACTGGCCAGGCACTTCCCTGCCTCATTTTAGGACTGAGGTGGGTGAGGAGTGATGTATGAGGAGAGGCAGGGTGGTATCAGAGATGCACTGTAGGTTGTAGAATAAGGTCGTGCAAAGTGATCCTTATCTTTACAGCGGCCTTTCTAAGTGGCATCTGGCTGTCCTTGGGGGCCAGAGGGTTAAAGAGCTCGCTGTGGCAAGAGGCCAGGTGTGAGGGGCATGGCTGTGCAATGCTAAGGATTAAAGTTCATGGTAGCCAGAGGTTCAGAGTGCTGGAGCCTGCACTCCTGGAGCCTGTGGCTCCTGCCAGGCAGGGAACTGAAACAGAGCTGTGCTTCCTTTTTACACAGGGAAAATTGGGGCTTACCTGCACACTGGAGGTGACTGGAAAAAAAAATAAAAAAAATCAAAGCAATGGTGGGGGGAAGAGGATTCTGCAGAGCCATTGTTCAGTTCCTCTCTAACTTCCCCTTAGTGAAGCTGTTTGGATTTTGTGCTGCTGTTGTGGTTGGCCATTTCTCCTTGTACATTCATAACAAGGACGTCTCTCCCTGTCAGGTTCTGCCATGTCCTCCTGGCAGGGCAAGGGGCAACCACAGCGTGCTTGGCGCGTGGCACAGTTCAAAACTCTGGCTACATCCTGAAAGGCAGGGAAGGCAACTGAGCACGTGATGCTGTGTATGGGGAAAGGAGGTTGGCTGGAAGAGGCAGAGGTTAAGAATGCAGCTCAGGGAACAGCAGGGGGAAGGCTAAAATGTTTGTCCTGCACTCTGTAAATATAGCAGATATGCCCAGATTTCAAACCCAGTTTAGCAACACTCGTATACACACAGTTTCACGGACAGCTTCTTTCTTTCTGCATTGCCTGCAGGGACAGTAACGTTGACACTAAGCGGCAAACAGTGGGAGCTGTTCCAGTATCAATAAGGATTTTGACAACGGAGCAAGTTTGTTTGCTTGGCTGCAAAGGCCTTGGAATCCAGTAAGTGGTACACAGTGACCCCATCTCCCTACCAAGCAAGAAAACCTCTCTAACTAAATCCAGCCCTTCCAATATGAGACAGGCTTTGCAGAGTCTCAAAAATCATGAGATTGGTTAAGTCTTGAGACTCACAATTTAAAAAAAAATAAAAATTGATTGCCCTCTGGTTTTGGCAGTTTATGTCCAATCATGTTTCCAAGCTTTTTTCTACAACCAAAGGATGTGGAAATGGATCTTTTTGAAAAAAAAAAAAAACCAAAACAACCCCAAAAAACTCCACCTTACTGAATCCGTGACTCCAAGGGCTTTGAGATTAAATATTGTGAAACTTACAGCAAAGCTGGAGGAGTTAAAAATTGTGCAAAGCTGGTATGGTGCTGATAGAGTGTCCTCCCTGCAGTCTTACATGGAGAAAACCAGCTGCTTGCACCGTCAGTTGGGGATGACAGCGCTAAGCAAGGAGATAGTAAACCTGTGGGATGTTGCAGCTTCAGTTTGCTGTCAGAGAGGAAGCAAGAACGTGTGCTGTTCTCTTCAGTCTTCAGGAGCAGCCACCTCCCAGCCTGGCACTACTCCAGCCGGAGGTAATGCCTCTACCAAGGAACTCCTACTGCCATAGAAAATGCAATTTCTGTAGTTTCCCTGCCCCAGATTCCCCTTCCTCAATTATGCTGACACTGGCATTTTTTGTATGCATAAGAGCTGATTTGGTAGCCCCACTTACATCCCTTGATTTTCCTACAGCTGATGTGTTGGCGGACCCCTGGTGCACAGGAGAGCTGACGCTCCTGGCTCTGCAAAGTTCCTCTCATTGTGATTAAAGGTGATACCCCTGCTGTTCTGCATACCCACCCACCATGTTTCAGGTCTTGTGAGGGAGCTGAAATGCTCATTTTTGGCACCCCACATTCTGAAAGCTTTAGCCTGCTGGCTTCTCTGAAATAATTGAGACAGAAATACAATTCCTGTTTAGAAAGAGAGCAAGGATAGCCCCTGAAGTGCAGCCGCCTGCTCTGGCTACCTCAAGTATAAACAGCCTGCGCAGCCAGGCACTGCTTTTGTTTGTTCTAGTGGCTTTTTCTCTTTAAAGGTGCATTAGACACAATTATACAGTCTGTCTTCTGGCAGCATCACTCCCGACTGGCACGAAAGGTCTGGGGCTGTTGGCTTGTCAGGAAAGATCCTTCTAAAAGGCCAGGGTGTCCAGCATGAATTCCCACCTTTGTTCTGGAGGCAACAGCGCTAAGCATCACCAAAGTATGTTTCTGCTTTGCATTTCTCTAACACTTTTTCACCTTGCTATGAGTGCTCTGTAAATAGTCACTCCTAACCTCCCTGGGTGGGGTGCTGAGGTTGGGTTTATTTTCTTGGCTTACAGAGAGCGAAAGGTTTGCATTGTGAGTCAGCAGTCTACAATCAAGCTCAGGGCTTGAGTTTTCTGTAATTAAGCACAAAATGGGCTTAAAGCTACCTTTGGCCAAGCTGGGGCTGTTGTGGCTTCCAGACTAAATCAGAGCGTCCATGAAATCCCTCTGTGCAGCAAGATTAAGAGCTGTAGAGGAGATCAGGATTGTGCATTCTCTCTGTGTAGCTGCAGCAGAAGAGTCTGAGCTCTCACAGTGCACCCTGCACCCAGGGTAAAGCTGAGATGGTCTCCTGCTCCCTGGCTCCTTGTTTCATTTCCCACATGTGATGGTGCCTAACCCCTGTCAATATTCTAGCTCTACTTGGCTGGGTACATGAGATTTAGATAAGACTGGGGCAAATCTATGCTATCATCTAATCAGGCATGAGCAGCCGAGATGGCAGTTGACTCTGTATTTCCCCCTTTTGATAAATTAATCTAGTTTGCAGATTCCCATGATGGCTCAATCCTGCAATGTTCTGAACCTTCTAGCCCTACTTCAGCAAAATGATTAGGTCTGTTTATAAGTCCAGGACTGGATCTACTGAAACCAGTAGTATAAACAGTGTCAGGCTCTTATTGCCATGTTTAGGTACCAAAGTGTATGGTTTAAGTTTTCAGAGTTGCTGTATCCACAAAAGATCCCACTGGGCCCGTGCCAAAGTGCTTCTGGGAACAAGGTCTGGGATCCTCAGTAGCTGTCTGCGTGGAGCCCTGCCTGCAACAGGAAAATGTATAACATGCTCTGAAATCCTTGGTTGGTTGGTGGATGAGTTACAGGAGCACATAAGGCGGCTCAGGAATTGCCTAGTCTTTTGGTCTTGCTCAGTTGTGGGAAGGTGTTGTCTGGTAGATGTGGGATCTGTAAAGCTGTAGGGGAAGGAAGCAGGACCTGAGCAGGGAGGAGTGGAAGTTCCACCAGTGCGTGGCTGTATTTTACTTCTCGTGGTGACATGTGCCTTCTTTCCCTCTGGTAATGTTTATGAGATGGCGGTGGACGGCCTCAGCTGAGGCCCTGTAGGCAAACCTCGGTGTTTTGGAAATCGGCACTCAAACGCTACATAGGTGCGTGAGCTGGTGAGAGAGTGCAAGGGAAAAGCTGCCCTTGCAGCTGTCCCTGCTGTGTTGGGGACCATGAAACTCAAATTTACTTGCTCAGAGCTATGCAAGTGCTGTCCCTCATGTGCTGCCACCTTAGTCTCTCTTATGTATGTCTATGGCTGTGACGTCCAGTGCTTATTCTTCCAGAGGAGAGTCATTTTTGTTCTTTTTTTGGTTTCTTCTTTATCTATGCAGGACTAGTACCTTGCTGTCAGCTTAGAAAAAAGCACGTCCTTGTCCCAAAGAATTTAACTGTCGTGAGCAGGAGGCAGTAAATGAAAGCAGTGGTGTTGTGGAGAGGAAGGGGCAAAAGTTGTGCAAAGAAAAACCATGTAGAAGAGCTCAGGGTTCCCTCTATGCTTCTTGTACCGGGAACTAGCCGAAGACGTAGCAGTTCAGCACGGAGCTAGTCCTGTACGGCAGAAGCCAGGTGAGATGCAGCTGTGCTTTAAGCTAAGTGTGAAAATGCCTCGCTGAAGAGGGGGGAACTAGAGCTGTGTTTTCCTGCAGCCAGAACCCATGAATGCTTTCCAGGGAGGAGCAGAGTGTCTGGCCAGAATTTGAAGAGATTATTGCAATAAAGATACGTCGCAACAACTGGACCCTTTATCACCAAGTTGCCAAGTGCTTGTCTGAGTGCGTAAATACTGTTATCACTGCTTTATTAAAGGGAAAATGAGATGAGAGATGGAAAGGCTGAAATATTTGAATAGCACCTGACTTTCATAGTGCCTCAACTGAAGGGCATTGGTCATATGCGCTAGGAATTTAAGTGAAGCATGAACAAGCTACTATTTGATATAGCGGAGTATCACTTGTCCTAATCTGGTCTGTTAGCCATAGTTAAACCCACTTTCTGTCTGATAAATTTAGAAAATGTGATCTGCCTGTTAACAATGCGAGTTCCCATGCCTCTAGTCTGGACCACCGCTTCTGAACAAACACTGTCCATCTCCAGGAGATACAGGTTTTTTGTATGGGTATGGAACTGTAAATGTTAATCTATCTCATGACTTTGGAGAGTAACAAGCAAGACTTTCCATGAGTTGCTCTGTCTCCTGTTGTTAGTACAGATGATACGTGGAGCTGCTGTTTTGCTCTCTGACTCGCGAGGCTTCGCAGACTGCCGGCCTGTTGAAACAGTGCCAGCACCCTGTGGCGTTCAGTGAAACGAGCAGAGTCTCCTCTTAGTGACAGTCTAGGAGTATCCACCACCACAGCCTGCAATTTCTTTTTTAAAACTGGCTGCTTGTGCCTGAACCAAGATCACTCAGTGAGTCAGAGCCAGGAATAGAAGATAGGAAACTCAAGTTCATGCTCCTAGTCTAACCACTGAGCTCCTCCAGCTCAGTGTAGGCACAGCATTTGGTAATCCACCTAGTGAGAGTCATACACTCCAGTGCAGAAGAGGGGGGCGAAGGCAGCACCAATAGCTATTTAATTGCTTGTGAACTTCCCTGACTAGAAAACAGGGGCAGTTCTCCCCAAATTTGGACTCTGGCACTTTACTAACTTAAGTCATAGCCTAGCTCTTCAGTGGTTTTTGTTGGGTTTGGGTGTTTTGTTTTGGTTGTGTTTTATTTTTTTGTAGTGAGTTCCTAGCTGCATATTGAGTGCCAAAAGTTTTTTTTCAGGAAAACAGCAGTATCATTTCTCCGTGTCAGCCACCCCAGTGAGTGAGTTCTCATCAGTTCAAGTGACAACAAATGCAGGTGCTTCTCTGCTTTTTCTATGTAGGGTGAGTCCTTTCAGCAAACTTTGGGAGGGAACAGCTGCTCACAGTGAAAACAAGACTATCCTGCTGATCCAAGCTGAAATGTGACATGGAAATGGGATTTTTGACCTTGAGAGGTACAAAGTTGCTCAAAGGAGGGACCTTGTGAAGATTAAAAATAACTAGATCTTTATAGTGCTTCTGCAACTAATAGAGCTGAATGAATACATTGGAAAACAGAGGGCCAAATCTTTAAATAGTACAAACTAGTACAAGTCTTTTGATGATCTATCAGCTGAAGAACTGGCCCAAGCATTTGCAAACATTAAGAACAGCTGTTTTTGTCAATTGCATTCTTATTTTTTCCTATCCTCTGCTCATCAGTGTTCACACAAAAAAAAGATATTTGTTGATGCAGATGTTTAAGGAAGGCTGTTCTTTCAAAGGGTTCTTATCTTGAGGGCTGTATGTATGAATAAGAGCATTAATTTTTCCTCAGCTCATGGTTCTGTTCAGCTATTATTAGACAAGTTAGATACCGATATAATGTCTAGATCTCTCTCTATGAGCATATATATTCCGTCTCTCTGCCTCACACGCACACACGCCATGTGATTTTCAGCAGTCATCTACCATGAATAATGTCCAGGGGCCAGGTCACCAGCTTCCCATAGCACGGAATCTATTTGCATACAATCCAAGCAATTACAAGTAATGAATAGATTAGTAAAACCAAACAAAACAAGAAACTATTCATGCTGTGGGTAATTCTGGAGCAGAAAGAAGGGAGGGAGGAAAAAAAAAAGAAAAAGAAAAAGAAAAGCGCAAGGCTTTTTTAAAAATGCGAGTTACTTGTGTTGAACGCCTGGTGCCCGCTGACGGCCGAACCCAC
>NW_009610893.1:0-8726 GCF_000690535.1 Cariama cristata
TTTTTTTTTCTCTTTCTGGGGGACGAAAAAAAGCTTTCTGCAACTTCACTGAGCACAATAGAAACTACTGTTGTGGCTTTGCAATTTAATAATTTAAAACTACTATATTCGCTTTCTGAGTGTCCCAGCTTCTCATACACACGCTCTTGTGCTTTCATGTGTGCATGTGTATACATTCGTATCTAGGTACACTTATACGTATCATCAATATACATGCATTTCTGTGTGTATTACTTTTATTAGACAATTATTTTAATGTGACTCCAAGAAGTGGTTATGGTGAAAGCTGTTGCTAACTGATGGGACTAATGAGATTAAACAAAGTAAAAAAAAACTTGGAGAGCTTGCCTTCACTCGAGTTCTGAGTAGTTTTATTTATAAACTTTTTATAATCCATCTTAATTTTTCAGTCTCAGAAGCCTGTATGTTACATGCTTACTGCTGCAGCATATGCTCCCTTGCAGACAACACTGAAGGTGAAGCTGGAGGTTTTAGTATAGGCAAAATGGCCTTATACCACTGAAGAGATAAATAAGAGAACTAACAGTCTCTTTGATGTAATGTATCTGTGTTGGTTTTTTTCTTCGAAATTATCAATTCCATGTACTTTCAGATGAGTTTATGGAATGACTCTTTATCAGTAAAAGTGAAAATCACTGTCTACTGGAAACAACAGTGGAGAAAGGAGTGACTGCAAGCATATTTTAAAAATCTGAGCATAAAGTAGGATGCTAGAAGTGCTTATGGATTTTTCATTATTATAGTGACAGTTAAAAACAGCCATAAATTTCATATCCTATATACACAGGTACATATTAATGCTCTCATTTTCCTGAGCATTCATGATAAAGCAGTTAGGCGCTACGGAATAACTGTAGTCTTTAGCCAGTGGGTATCTGTATACAAAGAAATCTAAATTACAACTAGGAAAGCTGAGTAGAAAGCTGTGTCCTTTTAGGTATAACCAAAGCTATGCATTGCTAGCTCTATGTTCGGTGTAATCCATAGGCTCAAATGTGTTCTATGTTTGTGGAAGAAATATAATCATATATTGGCAGCTGACTCCCTAGAAAATCCATCAATTTTCTGTTTCCAAAAAAGCATGAACCAAAGTTTTGACTAAAGAAAAGGATGACAGTAGGGAGGATGGGGGCTTGTTGTTAAACATGATGTCTACTGCAGTACTGGCTAGAATTGAACAGCATTTTACTACAGGTCACTGAACTTTCTGCAGTGCCACCCATCTCTTTCTCTGGAGTGGACACACTTGAGAGTCCTTCATGTGTGTATCTGTCTGTCCAGTGGGTAGCTCAAATAACTCTGGGTGCACACACATTTATTTAAAGAGGTTTATTTCCTAACTCCTAGAGGCTCTTTTGAAAGATCTGATGAACAATTTCTGTTCTGTTGTTCCCTTTTAAGGGATCTACATTTAAACAACTGCTACTTTTCACGTGCGTTTGTCTGATGCTTAGTTACAGTACCTGACAGAATTGTGTTTAGAGCAACTAAAACGTAATCTTACATTAGATACTCTCATATTGCTCTTGCAGAAGTTATGAGCCAGAAGGTTGGATTACCAGTTCCATTCAGGCATGCTCTACTGTTAAATATTTTGTTTTCTGTAGAAGAATTCATTACGTGATCATGTCTGAAGTCTCAGTTGCTGCATCGTATTTCAGTGCTTGAGGCAGCAGGACTTGTAGTCTCAAGTGAGTGTTGCCATAATTACCTGAGGGTGCCTGTAGGACCGTCACAGATTTGAAGCGTTTGTCTACATTTGAGAGTCCAGTTTTGTGGATGGGACGTTTTGTATTCAGATGCTGCCAGTCTTGCAAATATCACAAACCTGAGAGTTAAAAAGTAGAATACCTGTAGAAGAGACATATAGAAGTCCCCTTATTTTGCAGTTATAGGTAATCAACGGTGCAAAGGTGTTGAGGTTTTTTTTTTGTTTTGTTTGGTGGCTGTTGTTTGTTTTTCCCCCTGTGGTTTTTTGGGGAGGGGGACAGTGGAGGTGATATCACTTGTTACAGAATGATCTCTACAGGGCAGATTTCCTCCACAGTCCTGTGGTATACTGTCATAATAAATCCTATTGTTTTGTGTCACAATGTCATATATAGTTGAGCTATTAGTAAGATGGAACATAAGTCTTCAGAAAGTGCAAAAATATTTAAAGAATACCAAATAAAGAGTAATTTAAAGAAAATGTGAAATAGATTGAAAAAATTCCAAACCACTGATTGGTGGATAAGAGAATTGCTGACGACTGTAGCAGAAGAACAGACAGTTGCATCAGGGCAGAGCCTGTGCGTCTAACAGCAGAGTGGGATCTGAAGTGGCAGTGGAGTGGCTGTGCCTTCCAATTCCTGATTTCCACTGAGCTCTAAACCTCACACAGGTTGGAACAATGGCAGCAAGATGTTGATTTTTAAAAAACAAAACAAAACCCAAAAAACAAACAAAAAATCCCCACACCCCCCAAAACCCACAAAAAAACCCCACCAAACAAAAAACCCCAAAACATTAACAGTGGCTTTCCAGTCTCACTGAGAAACATTCAGGTTGCAATGTGTGAGCAATGCCCTGCAGAAATCCAGGAATAAGCAAGACCGCAACAAATTGTAGGTTCACAGTGGAATTATGATGGCCTATTTCATGTTAAATGCTGTCTTCTTCAGTACAAGGAGAACATGCACTGAAAGTATACTTTCAGCGTTATACCAGCATTTAACAGCGTTACTGATAGTGGACCATAATAAAATATGGCACTCCTTTTCAAGGGCCGGGCTAACTTAATGATCAAAACAGGAATTGATATTACCTTACTACAGCTTCCTCCTCCAAAATTGTAAGCTGCAAATATAATACAAGGGCACAGGTTTTAACTCCTGATGTTTGTTGTCAGGTTCTGATGCTGTTGGCCCTCTTGCAATAGGGCTGCTTCGTTGGAAAAATCCATACGTATATGGGAACCCTCACCTCTCTCTCACCTTCTCTGAAGATGCCTGTGTTCCTGTATTTCAATGTTTTGCCACACAAAATGACTTCTCATATCCATTATCCTGCCCAGCTTCACTTTCTATCACTCCAGTGCCTTCTTACAACAGTAGTAGTCAAGAAACTTTGAGTCAAGACTCTACAGGTAAGTGATTATTTCTTTTTTACATGTCTGAGCTTAGTTTTTTCCACATCAGAGCTTGGTTTAATCAGCAGTTCTAGTGCTCAAGTTAAATAGCTGTTTCTGCTGCCAGACTGCTTTAACTGCTCCTAAGGAAGGATTAGACCACAGAAACTTCACAAAAGAATTTATGCTTGTGCCAAGTAATCCTTATTCAAGCAATTTGCCTCTTAGTTTAAAAAGCATCAGAAAGAAAGAGCATCATGTTCTCAGCCACAATAATATAATTAGTGTATGTTTGCTTTAAAACTGGTAGACCAACTGTTTGATGAGGGTGGATCCATGGTAGCATATAGAGGCGTTTGAGGACAGTATCCTCACTTCTGTGCCTGTCATAAAACTTTGCATGATGGAGGACACCCTGATATGTCCATCATGTATCCAAAATGCTACAAGCACCTGGCTAATCACAAAATAGGATGTACAGGGAGCATCCAGTTGCATCTGTGGGAAAGCACTTGTGCTCCTGCCCTATTAAAAGGCTTATGTCTATCAGAAGCTATCAGACACAGCAGCATGCTGGTCAGTGATGAGATGCTTCCAGACTGGGGTTTGGAGGTCTCTCAGGGTCTTCAGGAAAGATGATGGCTGATAAAGGGTTGTGGTGTTAGGACAAATCCCTTGACCCATACGCTGGTCTCATTTGTATCTGAGAGTTTTTGGTCATGATGATGATAGGAAGTGGGTCATGAGCTCAGTGAATTTTTCTGACTGGCAAATGAGGCCCTGATCTACATGCTTCCTAACTGAACCCCGGTAAAAGGATTTTAATTTATGCTGCCTTTTTTGTGTTGCTAAGTGGGAGGAATTGGCAAGGTTCTGCCTAGGAGCCAGGTACCAGAAAGGTATATATGGAGAGTGGGGTCTTAGCGGATCCAGTATTGAAATGGGTAATGCTGGAAAAGAGCTGGTCTAAATACCTAGTGCTGACCTAGTTCTTAAAATGCCTGTAATAATGGCTGACAACAGTGGCTGAATGTAATCTGCAGTAAAAATTAATAATCAAATCTGTATATTACTGTTGTTTGTATTGCTGCTTTTTTCATTGTAAGTATTATAGTACATTAAAGCAATTTAGTGTAACTGATGTAGTCATTACTTCATGTTGCCAAAAAATAATGGGACTGAAACTCTGTGGTGGTCCTGAAATCCAAACAAAACTGATTTCTCCCTTCCCAGAACCTTCTGATCTAATAGCGCATCCTCTGGAGCTGGCTGGATGCTCATGGCAGCCGAAAATCCTGGGCTCCAGCACTTCAAGTACCATTGCTAATGCCTTCTCTGATGGTGACACTTGCAAAGCAGGAGTGTCAGGGCAAATGCTAAACAGTTCATGCAAGGTTAAATGTTGTGACTTTCATTTATCTTTTTTTTCTGCATCCAGTTAAGAGCAGTGTAAATCTGCACCTCCTCCTCACAATCCAGTGTTCTTTGTATGGACTCTGTGACTATATTCTGGAAGCTTAATTTGTATCATAGTTTATTTTACCACCTATTTTAGTGATACAAATACTGTATCTGCTGTGAGATACTTAACATTTTCCCCATATGAGGAGTGAAAACTCTTGGTTTTAATTGTGAAATTGTTTTGGGACAATGAAGTGGCAAGTGAGCTTTACTGTAAGGTTCACAGGCACCTGCCACCTAGAGGTGTTGTCATGGAGAAGGGGAGTTTAAAATAAAATAGTAGTGGTATAACAAAACTGTAATGAAACTTGATAAGGAGCTGCTAGCACCGTAGAACAATTTCCCAGTTCTAAGGTATGGATGCATATAGCCAAAGGTGCCAGTATGATATTATATTAGCAAGTTAAATACAAATGCCCTAATTTTGATCTTAATTTAAGAAGCTACAGGGTCTTTGAAGAGTTCACAGTGAGGTGTTTATGAACGTATTGCACTGAGGAGTGGCATAGCAGCATGGTGACAGGTCAGCACAGAAGTAATGTCCGTTTCCAACAGGACTGGGAGGTCCTGGTGCAAGCGTGACTCACAGCACAAGAAGATACAGTCTTCATCCTGAGGAGTTAATGTCCTCATTTCTATATCCAATGAAACAATTGATAATCCATGGGATTAGTTTAAATCTAAATGTCTCCCACAGCAGAGGAGAGGGTACTGCATGTAAGCAGGGTGGAGAGTTTCACGTGTACTGATTAGAAGGCCTTTACCCTACTGCATAGGGGTTAGAAGGGTGTTGTGTCAGGAGCTTCTCTGTATGACTGGATGTTGTGTCTGCAACACGAGTGTTAATCCAGATCGCTGAGCCTTATTATAATGCTTCTAATGCAAAGATTCCTCAAGTTTTTTAAAATTTATCAGTCTTCAGGGGCTGTCTTGCCATGATTGAAAAGCTTGTTTGCAGCAAAGGTAACAGCTGTTCAGCAGCGTACAGCACGTCTGTGGAAGCGCAGGCAAGAGTACTGCATCAGCTGAAATGGAGGAATTTTTGAAAAGACAGAGGGTATCTTAGAGACTGATTAATGAGGTAGGGTATATCTTAAAGTTATGTCCAGGCTCATTTATGTCCAAGACTACTCGATCAGCTTATTTACAGGAACTTGATATGCAAAACAATACCATGTCACAGGCTTGCTGTGCTGCTTCTCTTGTGAATTTACATCAAACTCGCTATAACATTTTAATAACAAATTCTTAAAAAACAAACTCTGCTAAACCACCAGTATATAATGCATACAATACATACATTGTAGTTTCAAAAGAATTCTTTTTTAACTACTAATGGTGGGAAAATTCTGGCTGCTTCCTTCTGAGCAGGGCATGTCTGGGGCCTTGTAATAAACTGTGCTTGGGGATGTCTGAGCTGAATTTCAGTGCTCAGAACAAGAAGATAGTAATGCGGAAAACAAGATACTGACACAATAAAGCTCCATGTATTAGGATACACAGTATGAAAGAGAAAGAACTGCAGCTAATGGTATTTAGGGAGCAGGTCTTGGTGCTTTGCATCCTACTTGAAACAGTCTCAATTTAGTGCTTTTGTTGCTTCTCAGTATTCTGCAATGCTAGATAATTTACAGAGTAGTGTCAAATTTTGTCCTTCAATATAGGAGTATAATTGACATCAAAGTCAATCAATTTCATGTACTCTGGAAGGGAATTCTTCAACTTTTAATATTACTTGTGATTTGAAATAATGTTTTTGGAGAGGATTGCACTGGTTAATAAAAACCATGCTTCTGTTGAGAATGGGACAAGACATGAGGAATTATTCTGTACTGGTTTCCTAACCTGGAAAACTTGTGAGAGAGTACCAGAGAGGAACGTAGTTTTGATAACTATTTCACACCTACATGTCAGTTTTTGAACGGAGTCCGGAAGAGTTCCCGTTGATTAACTTTGTCTCTTCTTATGATCATTATCCAATGCTTAATTACATCGAACAATATATTCCAGAATATCCGGAAGACTTTGTTGGGCAACACTAGCTGGATTGAAAGGAACAGATTTGCACTGGGTGGAAATGAGTCAGGAGCTGAACAATAACTGTCAAGTTTGTGTCATCTGCAAATTTTAAAGAAACACAAAATATCATAATTCATGAAAATATTGACTATAACAAGACCTCTATCTCATCTTGAAATTAATTCCCATTTTACCGATAATAGTCTGAATCTTTTCTTTCAACCACTTCTGACCTTAAATTAGTGCATCTTCATCTAGACTGTATTTCCGTTGTTTGTTCATTACAGGGACCTGTCCCCTTGTATGCTAGACCAGCTGTTTTGAAAGCAATTATATTGATTTGCCATGAATTGTTCCTGACAAATCTGTTGGCTCTTTGTTATCATCTTGTTTTCTTCAGGGTGCTTACAGACCACTTGATTTATTGCTTGCTTACTAAGTTGTCACCATCTCTTTTCAAATATCGATGTTAGGCTGACTGGGCTGTAACTACCTGAAGTACTTTGTTTGCCCTTTTCCACTGTTACGGGACCTTAGTCCTTAAAATGTATTTAGGTTCCTAAATCCCAGCAAGGCAATGGAAATGTGAAGTAGCACCTACATGTCTTTTCTGGCTCTGTGTCTGATCCCTGGTGTGTGAATGTACGGAAGAGAACTTGTACTCCCAGCAGAGACAGGGAAAATGCAGAGGACTCGAGTCCAGGGACGCTCCTCAGGGATGCACCTGGGTCTGTCTTGTAGTTGGTCAGAAACACACACTTCTGGAAAAAACAGTATTTTAATGATTGTGGCACACAACTTTTTGCAAACGTAACAGAATCTGAGAGAGTGTTCCAGCTTCATTGCTCAAATCTGTTGAAGTCTGGCTGCAGCTCGAGTCCCCTGTTTTGTTTACATAAATTCCCATGACATCTCCATTTTGTTTTGCTGGTGCAATTATAGCATCAAACCTTTTCCCTTTGTTTCTACCCTGCAAGATATTGCCACCTGCTGTGAATGCTATATTTGACATAGAGAAAAATCTAATTAATTTGTTAGATATTTCTTGATTTGTACGTAAGCGCATACTGAATCAATTCTTTGATTCTGCAGCTTCCATATATTTTTTTGACAGAGCTGACTTGTCTCATGCAGCTTTTAAGGCCTGTTTTAAATCACACAATAACAGTAAAAAGCTGGATAAAGAAATAATTTGTGACATTGACTACTTTTTAGTATGGTGTAGGACTCGGTTAAATTTATTTGATAAGCTAGATGCAAAGGAAGTGAGTGCAACAGATCTAATGTTAGCTGAATTTTGTAAAAGCGATAGTATTGGCCTGCCTAGGAAGTTATTTGTTTACCTAGAGAAAAATGAGACTTAGAAGAATTATCATGTGAATAAGGAGATGATCGAGAGAGACATGACAACAGTCTTGGGAGGGGGAGTACTAAATGGGAGGAAGATTAATAGTGGTTTTCCCAGTACTGGTTTGGAAACAAGGTTAATATTTTTGTGGATGACTTCTGCCTGGAAAGGAGTGGTGCATAGATTAGATGTGCTGATGAGCCTAAGCTGGGAGACATCATCACTACAGAGGAGAATCTGAATGTCAGGTAGGAAGAAACAGATGGCTTTTGGAAACAAGGATAAGGGAAAAGTCACGAAATACAATAGTGCAGGTTTCAAGACTGTGCATAACAGGAATTTTATTTTTCTCCTGTGAGCTGGGAGCCCTCAGCTGGAAATGGTAGAGGAAGATAAATCCAGCTACTAATCAGAAGTGTGCTGCAGCTGTGCAAAAGCAATGGAAGCCTGGGATGTCTCAGGTGAGTATTTGCCACAGAGGGAGAGATTAAAGTTATTTACCCAAATTGAGTCCTTATTTTCAAACAGGATAGAGATGTACTGGAACTTAAGCAGAGAAAGAACTACCAAAACGATGTGGGAGAGGAGAGCTTATCTTACAAGAGGAAAGTAAAACAAAAAGTTTGCTGTGTTTAGACTAGCAAAGCAAAAGCTATTTAAAAAGAAGAAAAGCCAACACAGCAGGTTTTGGTTTCTGTTTATTTAATAATCTAATGTCTATAAAGGCCGGGAAATAGCCGGTTCTGAAGAACCGGCATCTGATGCGTT
>NW_009610894.1:0-7985 GCF_000690535.1 Cariama cristata
CCCCGCCGTGGCCTATTTATTTTCAGCACTAAAAGGTAGCCAAGAAAAAGGTAGTGGTACTGCAGAGATTTGGGGCCTTTCAAGATTTGAGGAGGCAAAAATGTTATTTAAAATAGAATGTGAGTTGGATGCTCCCCACTGCAGAGGTCCATAAGTGCCAGGGACTGTCTGTGCATCTAGCAAGAGATAGACCCTTCTCCCAGGAGATTACAGCTTAAATGCACTGCACGGTATAAGGATAGGGAGGGTGAGTAGGGACAAAGAGAGGTGAGGCACTTCTCCCAAGATCAAATAGGAGTATAATTTGATTACCTGACTTCAACTCATCTGCTGGATGATACTTCCCCACTAACCCCCCTGGCTAACTCAGGGAGTGCAGCACTTGTCCCTGCAGGCACACTCCTGATGGCTTCTTGGGCTTGGGCACCCTCGGAGCTGGAGGGACCCTGTGGGGCTGACAGAGAGCAGCAGAGGGACTAGGCTGGGCAGCTGCCTCGGGCGGAGGGAAATGTGACCTATTCCACTCCCTTGCCTGGGAGGCTGTGGGAGGGTGCAGAGTGATGGAGAGGAGAGTGTGGTGGGAGGTGATGGGAGGGGCTCACATACAGTGGATAAATTCACAGTGCAGGAGGATTACAGTAAACAGCACCGAGGAGTTTGGTTGTGAAGCTGTTCTGATTGGGAGGGTTATTCTTTATGGAGGTTTTTGTTCTGGAATTATGACACTCCATAAAGCTAATGAACAGAGTTTTCATCTTCTGGGGCAATGCTGATTGCTTCCAGTGATGTTGTGATGACTTTCATAACTGAATTTTCAGGTTAGTTGCTATCATTCCCTTAGTGGTGTCAGCTAATTCTCCTAATGCGAACTGACTGTTTTCATAGCTTTGATAGTCATTTTATACCCTTCCTTCATTCTTTTTAAAGCTGAATTGAGTGAATGTATAAAAAAGTTAGCAAATCCATCTTCATTCAATATTGTCACTTCTTTAGCAAGTATTGCTGTTTTATGCATCCCATAGCTGGTAGTAGGTAACCATCTCTTTCAACTCTTTATACTTCTGTCCCTGCCAGAGTTGAGTCCTGTTCTGGGTTGGTCTTGCACTTTGACTGAATCCAACCTCCTTCTCCGCTGCCCCCTTGGCACAGGCACTGTGTCAGTATGCACAGGGTGCTGGTGGTTTGCTCAGCGAACACTGTACAAGTGTTCAGCTTGCTGCAGAGAAGCAAAAAAGATTGGATGGGCAGCTGGGGTCCTGTAGACCTCAGCAGAGTTTCTTGTATGTTTCTCCTACAATGCCACACCTGAAGGGAAAAACATAAAGATTAATTTGTTCAGGTTCTTTATCCATGTGTTTAGGCAGTTCATTCAGTGAGGAGCTTATTTTTGGTGAACAGCTAAGCCAGCCTGACTAGCAAGGCACAAATCTAAAATTAAGAGTTTGCAAGTTCAACATTTTCAAAGCAGGTTTTGCTTTCTCTAAGCCTAAGGAAGATGAAAAAGAGTGAATGTCCTTCTGCTGGGGAGAGATGCTGTTTCTTTACATATAAGTGACTGCAAACTGCTATCTAGTTACAAGTCCCATTGCTGTGGTGGTCCCTTGAAAAGAGGTGGTATTGGGAGAAGCAGCCAGATTTGGCTCCAGGACAGCCATCTGCTGGAAATTTGTGGTTAAATATCAATGCCATTATTTCAGGACCAAGTGGAATCAGATATACTTGCCTGAAAGAGATATACCTGCAGAGACAGATGGGAAAACAGGTGAGAAGAAAAGACTGTATTTTTAAGTAGGAGGGAAGTGGACATTGTGGACCTGAGTCACACTGGCTGAGGCACAGTTTGTCGCTGATCTAGCAAACCCCGCCAAGCAGGTGACTAGTCCAACCCAATTTGAGAGCATTTTAAGTCCCAAAGGTGTCTGCTAAGTTCTATGGAAATCAGAGACAAGGACTATTGACAAAAACTCTGTAACTTATGCTCGTCTCTTACTAAGCATTAGAGAATCCAGAGAGGAGTGCCACCTCAAGGGACAAACCCCTCAGAAACTAGGCGTCTCTGCTTCTGCTCTTTTCCATGTTGCTTGGTGTTACTGTCATCAGAAATGCTTCAGTGGTGGAGAACAGGGCAAGTTTTCCTGCTGTGCTGACAGGGACGCAAGTACAGTCAGTTATTCAGGATCATATATCTTCTGGACATGCTGAGACAACATTTGGGCTCTGTCTCCTGTGGTGCTGGTTGCACCAACTGCCCCCAAGTGAGGAGAGGGGCAGGTGTGTGCTTGGTGCAGGGTTCCTAGCCGGGATGAGTGGGCAGTTCCCAAAGGGGAGGAGAGATGCTGAGGAAGATATTGCCCTGTCCCCAGCTGCTGAGTCTCTCTTTGTTTCCCTCTGCCTTCTTCCCCCTCTTCCCTTGATATTATAACTCCAAATGGCTCAGGCGTGGGCCATTTACTGTGATTATTTCCCTTTTTTTTTTTTACTCTTCCTCAATTTACTCTCCCTGTCTCTGTAGGGAGGAAAAGAGATGCAGTTTCTGTTTGGAAGGTGGATGGAGAGATGGTAGCATTTGCTCTCTGAGTGGAAAGGTATTATCTGGCGCACTGCACGTCAGGGAGATAAAGGAGCAGAGAGTTGTAAGGTGTGTGTGTAGCATATGGATTCAGTCTGTCTCTGCCAGCATCTATTGTCCTGACCTAAACAATATGAGGCATTTGAATTTTAATCAAGTTGGCTGCTGGTTCTGTCCCAGTTAGAGCGAGAGCCAGTAGAGCCGATTCATGGGAGCTTGAAGGGAAGGAGTGGGGCGAAGGAGGGAGAGGAGGGTGCCTCTGTGAAAGGCAGGGGAGAGATAGCCTTTCTCTAACTCAACAAAAGACAAGCAAACCTGTGTGCAGATGAAGGAGGGGTGACTGGGGGAAGGTTACGAGTTTTCTTATTATGGAGAAGCTTGAGCTGTCATCTGTACTTGATGGAAGCGAGAGAGATTGCAGTTGGAGCTGCAGAAGCGCTGCCTCCCTGATTGGATTAATAGAAAGGGAAGATGACTTTAGAATGGCTGCCCATTATCTGCACTACAAAGGGATTAGTGTGGGTTTCAGAGAAATTAATGGCTTTTGAGTTAGCGCAGAAATACTAATGAATGTCAGGGCCAGAGATGTATGGTGAACAAAATCGGTTCTCTTTTAGTGTGCGTACATGCGCACATGTATCTTATCCATTTAGGCTATGAAAGTGTGCTTTTTCTGTACCATTTTGAGTTTTAGATTAGGCTTTCAGTTTTCATATTTAGCTGAAATACTCTTGAGTAGCTTATTTATGTGCAAGGTATAGTTATATTGATTTCTCTTCCACTTTTTCAGACCTAGTGCCAAAATAGCAAATTTTTAACTGTTGTTACGCTTTTAGTCATATATCCAGGAAATCTTTGTAGGTAAAGCATAGAGTGCTTTGAACATGGTGTTAAATGCAGGCTCCATTCTGAGTGTGTGGGTGACATGGGGAAGCCGAGGCTGAGCTGGCAAGGCGAAACCTAAGTGCAACCTTTTCGTTTGTGTGGATGGGAGGTAGCCTTCACGCATTTTTTTTAACCCCCATAAGGTTTGCATGCTCACATTGAGTACATAAAACCTACATTCTCATGTAGGTTCATGAAGTTTGACTGAAACTTGTCTACTTAATCCTTATAAATCCTTAAAGTTTGTCTTCACTGAAGAGCTAACCAAAGCTTTTACACTGTTGCTGTCCTGAATGCTCCTCCTGCCCACGCATGAAACTCTCACAACCACTACGGCAGTGCTTTCAGCCAAGGACGGGAGCATCTCCTTAGGCTGTAGGTTACAGCCCAAGTTCTGCCTTCTTACCAGTTGGTATCAGAAGCTCCTTGGACATTAACTCAGTCCCTCAAATACTCATAGTCTCTGGCTCGCCTTGTGCCCCTGGGAGGATAGACAGACCATTAGCCAGCAGTCATGAGAGCGAGCAGCTTGGCCAGCAATCCTGGCTGTATTAGCTGGGAAGCCCAGTACAGATGGGGATGAAGCCCAGATGCTTCTGTTCTCTTAGCTCTGCGCTGAAGATGTTCTACATATACTCAGAGGTGATCATGTCTAAAACTTGTTAAAGCTTAACCTGTTAACATGAGTGGTAACTGGTTAAGCTGAGACACTGGAAGTATTTTGCGCCTCCAGCTGTCTACCCTCTCCCTCTTTCAAAGGTTGTCAGCCCAAGGGCAGAGACCAGGAGTGAAACAGCTCCTGTATTGCTGAGGTTTGTAATGCTGTGTGTTAAGGTCAATTGATGCTGATTTTGTTTTGACCTAATTGTACCGGGCAGTGGATGAGGAGCTGTTCCCAGGTGGTTACCTTGCTCCTGCGTCGGGAATAGCAGTCTCCAAGGGAGATGGACAACTGGAGGCAGAAACCTCTTCACCGGTATCTATTAATTCCACCGGTATCTATTAATTCTGCCACTGTTTGTAAGTCAAGACCCTTATTGGAAAGGTGAAGTAGAAGTCAAATGGGAGCAAGAATTTGCTCCTTAGGACTGGGTTGTTTTGGGGTGCCACGTATTAAAGTCAGTGTTAGAGCATAACAGTGAATACCACTGAATTTGTACAGGGACTAACAAAAACTGCATAGAGCCACATGTCCAGCCCAAGGTGAAAATATGACGTTTGCATGTATTAATGGTGGCTGAAGTGGTGCAAATCAAATTGGAACAAATTTTGCATGGAAACCTTTTTGAAAACTCAGAAATGCTTTAGATAATTCTTTTTAAATTCATATCACTTTGGTGCCTGGAGTGACTCGTGTATGGCTGGTTTTCTGGGGACGAAGAAAATTCCCCTCAACTCTGCCTTGGGCGGAGGTTTGTGAAGGGTTCTGCTCCGAAGCACCTGAAGTGCTGAGGTGCTTAGATATGTGTTTGAATCTGAGCAGCCTCTTTTCATTTTTGTTCATGTTTGCTGGTCCTGAGGCCGATTCTCAGAAATCAGCAAAGCTCTGCTCTAGTTAACAGAGCTGTGCAAAATGTCCTGGTCCTGGGTCATGCTGAAATGTGGTAAGAAGCTGCCGTGGTTGGGCCCAGTTCTCCATTCCCCCTGTCCTGGGCTAAGTCCAGGTGCAGTGGCCGGGTTCTGGCTGGTTCCAGCCGGTTCCAGCCGCCCCTCTGTGGGACACAGCTGTGCTTGTCAGCCACAGGTGGGGCCTCTCTGGCAGAGTGTGTTTCAGAAAGGGCAAAGCACTGCACGGAGGTGTGAGGAGTGAGGAAAAAAGTGTGAGGAGCAGCCCAGGGTCAGAGGAGGAGAAGGTGCTGCAGGTGCTGGGGCAGGGATTCCCCTGTGGAGGCCATGGTGGAGCACGTATCTCCCCACAGACCCATGAGGGACCTCATGCTGGAGAAGGTGGAGATTTCCTGAAGGAACTGTGGCCATAGAGAGCTCATGCAGGAGCAGGTTTATCCTGAAGGACTGCAGCCCCTGGAGAGGACCCATGCTGGAACAGGGGAAGAGTTTGAGGAGGAAGGAGCAGCAGAGAGGAACTGGCCATGACCCCCCGTTCCCCTTCCCCCTGTGCTGCTTGCGGTAGGGGAAAGGTAGAGGGGTTGTGTGTGAAAACATGAAGTTAAGCCTGGGAAATGGGGACAGGAGGGGAAGGTGTTGTTTTAATTTCAATGTGTTTCTCAGTGTTGAAATCTATTTTATTTGGCAATCGATTACTTGATAATATCGTACTCATCTGGACTAGGTTCTGGGAGACTTGCAGTGTTTGGTTGCTCTGTCACTATTCTGGATAATCTCAGGGAAATTGCTTTGTGTTTCTGTCCCTCTGTTTCCCTGTCCCTTTTCTGTAAAGTGTTTTGGTACCTCTGGATAAAAAAGGACTGTATTCTCTTTGGCTCAAACGTAGAGTCAGTGCTTGTGTTTGATAATTATAACCTGTTGGGTGAAGGCTGTTTCTGTAATCCTATCTTCCAGGTATATCATGTATGGGTGGGAGAGATGTATAAGCCGGAATGACGTAGCAATTTGAAACTATTATTTAAAAAGAATTAATGGTAACATTCTCATTTTGTTTCCTCCAGAACACAAGCCAATGTTCCCAAATATTCTGAAGAAGGGATACTTAGACATTAGAAGAGACAATGACAGCTACTGGCAAACCTGTTACGCTGAGCTCTCCCCATACAAACTGTACCTGTACTGCTTGGACAGCAGTGGCAACCAGACTCTTCCCACCGTGTATCCACTAATGCGTTTTCAAAGGGTTACTGTTACTGGTTGCATTGAAACCAAGGTGGTGGACACTGTCCTGTCAGACAACTCGCAGCTACAGCTGAAGGCGGAGTCCTCATGGGAGGCTTTGGACTGGGGACAGAAACTCTGGGAAGCGGTGCGTGCTTCTGTGCCTGCTTTCACAAGACAGCAGGAGAAACTGGAGAATGTGCCAAAGCCTGAAAATAACAGTGACCTTTCCCAAGACAATGAATTGTTAGAGAAGCCTATGGAGCTCTTCCTATCCATGAATTTGACTGAAAACTCTAAAGAGTACCAAAATATTCTCAAGTCAGGGACTCTTTATAGGTTAACTGTCCAGAATAACTGGAAGGCATTTACGTTTGTCTTGAACAGGTCTTACCTCATGGCGTTCCAACCGGGTAGGCTTGATGAAGATCCTCTGCTGAGCTACAATGTCGATGTGTGCCTGTCGGTCCAGACAGATACTCAGGATGGCTGTGACTCTTGCTTTCAGGTAATTTTTCCTCAAGATGTCCTCCGCCTGCGTGCCGAGACCCGTCAGAGGGCCCAGGAATGGATGGAGGCACTGAGAGCAGCAGCCAATGCTACTAGAATTTTAACTCAGAACCCAGAGGTCACACTTAGGAACAAACCTGGAGATCAGACCTTTAGAAATAACCTCAGAAAGAGCAAGCGCCAGTCTGTGACCACCAGCTTCCTGAGCATCCTGACCACGCTGTCTCTAGAGAGAGGGCTCACAGTTCAGAGCTTCAAGTGTGCAGGTAAGCAACCAGGCTGCAGCATCTGCACCCACTCCCCTTCTGCAGGAAAAGAAAATCACTTGGAAGAGCATGTATGTGTTTTAGCAGCACACAGCCGTTCTGTGCCTCTCACTATGGCCGTAGACACTTTGGTGTTAGCCTTTCTTTACTCTCTGTAAAATGTGGAGGGAAGCCTGTGGGACATTTAGGGACTCACCTGCATTTGATGAGCAGTGCTGAAACGTTAGATCCTGCACATACAGCACTACATGACTGCCTTACACAGTGGCTGAGCTGTTTTCTTGATTCAGGACACTGGAAGGGTGATCTAGAATCGAAGGGATTTTATCCAGTTTGGGAATGAAGTAAAAATAGAGGGGACCTGTGTGAATGCAGTTGATTGTCCTTTTACTTTAGCAAGGGTGCCTTTGTGGAGCAAATTTGGGCACCTTGAGCCTAAACTGTACTCTCTGGCTGGCTTTAGTTACCATCACTTAGAAATTGTCAGCTGTATCAGAAACAGCTTTTTTGGAGGATTTTCCTCTTTTTGTTATGGGAGCTGTGAGGGTCCTGCCTGCTCCCCGCTCTGCTGTGAGATGGGGGTCTGATGTGGAGTTCTCCTGTTTTTCTGGAGCCACACATGGCTCTGGAGGGGTCTGTATGGGCCCAGCACCTGCTGGCTGACCTGAATCCCTTCCAGGGGAGACCTGAGCCCCCCAGAAGAACTGGGTGGCCCTCAGAACTGGCTATGGATGCAGCTGTGTTCATCCCTTTCTGGTAGTCACCTGCCGGTGGTGTTCCTGCTCATCTCTCCACAGTGCATGACACCCACCTGGTGCTTGGAGCCTTGCCAAGGTTGGCCCCATTGCAGTTAATGATGTGGTCACAATATTTGGGCTTCTGCCCAAATTCAGTTCTGTTCTTGGCCACAAACTCTTTGTGTGACTTCGTCAGTTTTTTCTGGGAGTAATTGTGTGCTCAACTCCTGC
>NW_009610894.1:8016-52144 GCF_000690535.1 Cariama cristata
ATGCCTGGGTCCTGCGATAACTCCAATAACCTGAACACTCTTGGACAATGCTCATGTTTTAGCTTTAAGCGTAGTTGTGAGAGTGAAAACTGCAGGGAGGCTCTGGGAAAGGGTCAAATAAGTATCCCCAAGATGGATCTAGCCCAGCGTGTTACCCAGCAGGCAGCCTCGTGAAACTCACGAAGACAGCCCAGTTAACAGCCTCATTTTAAGATAATATCCCAGACAACATTAAAACTTTATTCCTTTCTCCTCATTTCTTTTAATTCAAAGCTCAGTAGGGGAAAATTTTGTAATTTTGCTTCATCCTCTGACTGAGGTCCAGGAGAGTTTCAAGTGAGCATTTCCAATGTCCTCCTCAAAAATAGGATCAGGCCCTGGGATGACAACAAACTGCATGTCTCCAATGTGAAATAGGTTTTAGTCTTGCATTATGTGGTATGGGAGCATGACTTTTCTGTGGGAAAGGGTGGATTTCCTCTCCCAAACATGGGATAATTCGTCTGCACTCACTCATATATTCCCCACAGAAATAAGGTGCTCTGACCATCTCAGATACCTGTGAGGCATTCCTCGTGCTCCTGTGGTCTCCTTTTAGTCTGCAAAACTGAACGAACACTCTTGTGCAGAGAAATGTGAATTGTGGAGAGTCTGTGAGAAGCTGGCCACTGGGATTCCCTGTACGTGAGGATGCAGACCCTTTGCTGCCTGCCTGAGAGCCTTAGACCTGTTCTTTGAGTGTCAGCTGGAACTTGTAGCTGTTACCATGGCACAAAGAAATGAATAATTGTAATTATAACTGGGAGAAACTGGGGAAACTTGCCTGGCTTGGAAAAGTTTGTGCTGAGGAGACTTTGGAGGCACACCAGCAAGCTGAGACTCTCTCCTTGTACCTTGCTCCCTGCAGGCAGTTTGCACTGTTCCCCAGCGTGGGCTGCTGTTTAACCTAAGGGGCCTGCTGTTGGTAATTACAGCTTGCAGGCATTGAGAGCGGTTTTCCCCAGGGCTGCTGGGAGGGGTAAGCTTGGAAAAGGATGAGGAGGGGGGGAGGAAGAAAAGTTTTGCTGTGAATTCTTCAGCCATTTAGTGCAAATTCCTGTAATTACCGTCTTTGTGTCCTGTCCCAATGGCACATAATATAGCAGAAGCCTTTCCTAATTGAGACCTTACAGGAGGTACAAATCCCTCCTTTGTTCGGCCTGACAAATTAGTGCCAGAAAGTGGCAAGGTCCGAGTGGGAATCAAAGGCAAGCAACACAAAGATGGAACTTAAGGCTACAGTAATAACCCTCTCTAGTTCTGCAGTGGCGGGAGGGAAGGAAAAGTAATGACCAATGAAAAATGAAGGGTTTTTTTGTTATAAATTCCCTTGACGTGACAGCACCTCAGGGCTGCTTTATTTATTTAGGAAAAGTGATTAAATAGTAATACAACAGGGCAGACCATTGTCTCTCGAGCTACCCCCCTTCCTGCAGACCCCTGCTGCCTTGGCTAATTGATTGACAATGAACCTCTGATAAAGAAGGTTGTTGGGAGGACCTGATGGGGACAGGGTTGATTTTTTTTTTATTATTTTCTCTTTGCAGTCTTTGTGGGGTTCCCCTCACAAATTTTTCCCTGTTTGAAATGCCCTCTGCATCCCCCTTTCCTTTTCTCCCTCAGTAAAAGCTTTTCAAGGGACTGCTCCCAAACAGCTTACACTCACAAGCAGGTAGGGAAAAGTGCAAATGCCTGTGCCTTGCTATTGACAAGTTTATCTTGGAGTCTGACTACTGCTTTTCAACTCATGATATAAGCCAGGGTGGTGGTGTCAGATGTAGTCATGGAGTGGGGGGACAAACTGTTGATACACTGGAGTTGGAAGGGCAGCTTGAAAAAAGTTTTCTTTTGCTTGATCAGCAGATACAAAGGCTTTTCCCCACATTTCTAACTCTTTGTCTTAATGGGGAGGGCAGGGCATTATTTCTCCTAATTTCCAAAGATGAATGAATAGGCCACTGATTAACAGTGGAGAGGAATGTTTTTTAGAAACACTTTCACCTTTGCTGCCATTATTTATATTTTTGGCTTGGAACAGCAATACGTTTTGGAACATGAGGTTAACTAGAAACTGCTGGCACTAGAATGGCAGCCTCCTCTGTCCTTTGCATGCTCATATAACTGCAAGCTTGATCTTGCCCTGTTGCTGGGGTACAGCAGTGTTCCCGTGGGAAGTGTTTGGGGCTCTGAGCAAGAGTGGCGTTTGTGAGCATCAATCTGCTCAGGTGAGACTTTGGAGGGACCTACCCCTTGTCTTCAAATGGGTATGAAGTGAAAGTTGGTTGCAAGTCCAAGGTGGTAAATATCAGGTTTTATGATTTGTTCTTTAATATGTAGGAAATGAAACATGCGTCATGTTAAGACAATCTGTTGGGGTTCTGTGTGTTATTATTTTTTATGTCTTTATTTCACCTCGGTTCAAGAGAAATCCCTGGACTGTTCATGTTACAAATTTGGGATGAGGTGGCTTCCATCAAAACATGTTTGGCAAGTGCAGCATCTTGCAGACAGCGGTAGCTGGTTGTAAGTACTCCGGTGGCTGTCCTGTCTCCTTGTTGGGCCATCTGGGGAAAAGCAAGTGTTTATCCTGGAGGTCTGCAAGGAGCAAATGTCCTCAGGTGCCCTTCACTATTGCTATTCCCTTGGAACGTGCCGTCACATTTCCATAGATGAGGAAGACAAACGGCTTCTGCCCTTGCCTCTGGTTTTTGCATAGCTCCTGTTCTTTTGATGTCTCTCTTCCTTTTCACCTTTTATTTTTTCTCTCCCTGTCCTTTATAAAAAGAAACATTTTTTCCAGACAAGTCAGTTGTGTCTGCCAGGAACTCTTGTTGCTTAGACAGCAAGTCCTAATGGATGTGGGAGTTTCTGCCTTCTGCAAAATGTGCTCTGCACCCTTTTATTTGTCTGTGTTGCTTTCCTTGCCCCTCTTCTGGGGTGCCTTCTGTCTTTTCCTCCCTGCTTTCTCCATGTATCCTCACTTGCCAAAAGGATAAATACTGCTATTAGAGCTACACCGACTTGGCTGGCTGAGCTGAACACGAGGTGCAGAGAAGCCACGGTTAGTAAATGTGCTATTTCCTGAGCTTGCAGCCCTGTCAAATTGAGCAGCATGTGGAAAGCTGTTGGCTTTCAGGGAGTCATTCTGGCTCTAGTGCTGGGATCATGTGTGTAGATGGGGGACAGTCGTGCAGCCTCTGCTCTAGCTCACCCCACTGGTCTGAACCCAGCCCCTACTGCGGTAAAAGTAAAGTTCCTTCCCACCCACCCCACCCCCAATGAAAAGAAAGTATTTTCCTAAGAGCTTGCAAGCCAGCAAGTGTGATTGAAAAAAAAAAAAAAAAGAGGAAAATAAGATTAGCCAGATGCCATGTTGACGTTGTTCAACTTCTCAAAAAAGCCATATAGTTGAAATTTCTCAAATCCAGATAGTTGAAAAGCATGGGTGCTCCTTCCTTGAATTTAGCAAATGCTTTGTGAACGGTCATCACACCCAGCACCTATTTGTAGCATGTCACTGAACTAAAAACACTCGTGGACAAATCTTAGCAAATGTAGCACAATAGTAAAATACCAGAAAGTCCTTTAGAAGGTTGTCGGCACTCTTGTAACATTTTTAGTCCCAAATAACAATTGTTCTCACCTGTCCAGGGCTTTTAGGATTGTGCTTTCTAAGTGCTGTATGTGTTTTGTGCTTGGTTTCATTTCAGTTGATCTCTTTGTTCCAAGACTTCAGCAGCTTTTTGCCTTCCCTGTGTTTGAGACTCTGTAAAATCCTCTGAGAATGTGTTTTGCACCGTAAAGGTTTTATTGTTTAAGTATCTTCACTTTAGATGACAGTCTTCCAGTCTTGGATGTGACTTTCAGGCCCTGTTTCTGTTGATTCAAAAGTAAAACTTCCACTGCTAACAGTGCTATTAAACTCTTATTCTTTGCTAGCCAAAACCAGCTGAGCAGAAAAAACATCATCCGTGTCTAAATTAGTATTTGGAAAATTCACCATGTCTAAACAAGGCCACTGACTTGTTGGGAGGAATGAGGGGAAGGTTTCCAAACAAGGGTGACTTGAATTTGTGTAGCAAGGAGTACTTAAATTTGCAGTGCACTTACATGTTCTGAAACACAAGGTTACTGGTCCACAGTGCTTTGCTGTGTGACAGCTCTTCTTTGAGGAAAGATCAGAAGATACTGCATGGAATCTCTTTTGCTTGCTTGAGTTGATTAAACCTGTTATCAGTGATCAGTTATGATCACAGAAGCCATTTAATCTTCAGCGGTAAGGTGGGTGAGCTCTTCAATCCGGTTTTAAGATGGCTTGACTAAGGGAAATTGCAGTGAAAACTATTAGCTTTGTCTAAGCTGGTAGAAGTTAGGTCCTTCACCAGCCCAATCCCAGGGAGATGCCTTTGCAGAGTGAGATTTTCCCCTTCATAGGTTTTGGTTTGGAGTTGGCCTTCTGGGCACTGCTGCCCAGAAGGGCAGTTTAGGTGAGTACTTGGCCAGTTCAGTGCCTGTCCTGCACCCTAATGTTGCACTTTGCAATCCTCAGCTGGTGTTTTACTGTTCTTTGCCTCAGCCCTGCAGACAGAACAGCTGATATGAATTTTTGGCTGATGAACGTATATATTCCTCCTGGCAGGTTTAAAGGGCACCTGTGCTGCCTGTATGGGGACAGGTGACCCCATCGCTGTGATCTGCCTCTGTGAACAACCTTGCGGGTTTTCAGTGTGTTCTTTTTTTTTTTCTTTTTTTTCCCCATCACAAATAAAATATTTGTACTTATTTATTTTACTATTATGAACTCAATTCTACTGTGTGTGAGCATGTCTTTACTCAGTGTAGGCTCTGTGTTTGTCCTTGGCTATGCCTTGTTTCTTCGTGGTTTGTGAGTGCTAGGTATCAGTTCCATGGCCCCCAAAGAACTCTTGGTTTCTTGGAGATATTTTTTTTTGGTCCATTTATTATGCAAAACCAGTCTTGGTGAATCTTTTGGCATAAAGTTTAAAGAAGAGAATGCCAAAACCAGGAAGTCTAAATGTCCAGGCCTTACTTTTGCTAGGACGGAAGAAGCTACCTCTGGACAAAAGTTTTTTCAGATCCGAGAATTCCAGCGCACGCACCCCCAGTTCTTCTCTGGAGAACCCAGAGGTTCCTCATGAATTGTGTTACAAGAGACAGCTTTATTTGTTGGGCTAGCATCTTTTAACTCGGTCAAGCCAGCTTTTGCTAATAAAGGCCTTGCCTTCACAGAAGGGCACAGGCAGGGTGTATCTGCACAACACTTTTTCTGCAGTTGTAGCTTATACCAGGTCCCTGAGCTCATTTGGGACATGACTGTTAATTTAGTTTCCTAAGAAAACAAAGCTTATGTTATAATGCTGTTTGCTCACAGTTTTACCCCTGCCCTGTAAGATTTGAATCTACCTGACTGTTTTAACAAAACTTGACAGAGGAGAAGAGATAGCAAAGATGTGGGAATTTAGAGGCTTCACAGAAGCTGGCATCATAGGGAGTCCCTCTTAATACTGCTCTGGAAGAAAAGCTGCATGTGCACTGTGCGTTTGCTCGGCATCAGAGCATCCACGCAGGTGTGCAGCATTGAGGGACACATACAGAAGGAAAATGGCTGCTTTAGGTCCACTACTGCAAAACTAGGGCATTTGTGTGCCCGTGTTGGCAGGGCTGCCCTGCTTCTGTCACATGCCAAAGCAGTGTATGATTGGCAAAATTAGTACATGTGGGTCAGATTGGGGGAATGTGAAAGAAGTTACAGAACAAACCACAGGCCAACTGGTGGAAAGGTTTCGGGTTTGGAGTCTGGCCTTCTGCAATGTCAGTAGGCTCTGATCCGTACCTGTGCTGCTTAAATCCGAATAGTGCGTATGCCCAGGGTAGTGCTGTGGTAGTGATGTGCAACCAAGAAGAAATTCAGCCAAATAGCATTAGCGAAAAATATATAGCCACACTTACTGCACAGTTGTTCCTCATGTTAAAAGGAGGTACAAAACCAGCTATGTATTCAAACAGAGACGGAGCTGATTATTTCTAGGCATGTTAATAGCTGCTCTAACAAATAAATGAAACTTAGCAAGCTAGGTGTAGCCTTCAGTGTAAGTAAATGAGTGAGCGGTGCAGGGGTAAGTGGTTTTCAGACTAACTGCAGAGCAGAAATGAAAACTGAGTTAAGTAGAGACTATTTTTGCTAAATGACCTGGCCAGAGCTGAGGATGCTGGCGCCAGCGTTTGCTCTGATCACACAAATGGCTGACCTGCTCTTTGCTCTGTTCTCTTGTCTACCTTCTCAGTATATAAAACCAAGCATGAGTGTAATGAACTGTAGGAATGGCAGACCGTTATTAATGATGCTCAAATTATCTACTTACTCCTAGCTGGCAGACTTCAAGAACTGGCCCAGAGAATGTGTTCAGTTCCGATCCCTGACTAAAGAGCTGGTGAATTACTGAATCCTGCCAATAAGCCATTCCACAGGAGCTCCCATTCCCTTCTGTCAGGCAGCGCTTCAGAGTCTCAGCAAAGTGCCAGATATTGCAGAGAATTATCCTATAAGGGCATGGGGGAAAGAACAGCAGATTAGCTTGAAGTGTATGATATTCTTCGGCAGTGCACTTGTCCTGGGAATGGGGAGAAAGGAGCTGAAAGGATGCACTAGGAGAATGCAAACTGGCCATGCATTAAAGGATTCACAAACTATAACTGTGTGTGAAGCGTGTCTTCGTAGCTGTTTGTAATTCCCTCAGAGCAAGTTCTCTGGGAAGAATGGCGTCTCGGCCCTTCTCAACGTTTGGCACTGAAGGTAAAAGAACCTATATGCTGGTGAAATTCAAGTGGGAAAATCCAAGCAAATAAAAAGCTAGTTTCCAAAAGTATAGTTTTGTTGCAGCCATTTGACACATAGCTAGTATTTTTTGGTCCTGATTTATTGACGAAATGTTGTTCTTGACTTATATATGCAAAGTGCAAGCTTACACTTCGACGTTTACCTTTTTTCAGTATTACATTTGCAGGCTTAACTACTATTATTTTTTTGGGGAAGGCAGAATTTAGCTGTGTAACCTGAAGAATGATAAAATAAACATGCAGAATGTTGTATATGCATGTATATGTGCTATCACTTGCCTTGTTTCCACCAGTGATTGATTTTTTTTTTTTTTTCTTGATTGTTCATCTTCTTGGAGAGGATCACATCTCTGTATGTTCAGCATGACTGACGTAAAGGGTGTTGCTTACTTCACCTACCCCTAGCGGTCTAAATGTGGAGTGTCTACACTAATCCGGTCTTCACTGGTTGGAAGGAAGCCTGGGTGCCCAGGGAATGGTTCATCTCATCTGCCCTGGAGAGATGCTCTGCGACAGCCTGCCTGTGAGACATCACTGGTAGGATGGGATGGGATGGGTCACTCTCTGGAGTGTCCTGTCTCCCCAGCCCAGGCTAGAGCCCATAGCCAGCAAGCCTAGACTGGGTAGGCTAAGTTAGCGGAGCTCGATTGTGCGAGAAAGGACAGACAGGGCTGTGCATTGTATCTTCAAATGGCACTAATGAATAGGAGAAGGCTGCTAATTTAGGGCTTAGTCCTGAGCTCCAGCTAATAGTCAAGGTTTCCATTGACTCAGAATGGTTGGTCCCTCCTTTGGAGTCTATTTAAAAACAAAAAGAATGTGGAAGTTGGAGACTAGTGAACCTTTCCTCATTTCTGAAGAAGCTGATGTAGGTTGCAATTAAAGTGGGATTTGTACATTGCTGACATAAATAATGTGGGATTTATATGTTGCTTAGATAACTATAACTGAATAGGGTCAGTTTTTCTACCTTTAATCTGTTAAGGTTTTGTTGGTGGGGTTTTTTTTTGTTTTGAAGTCCCTAAGAAGCTCACAAAAAAAGTAGGCAAGGCGAGTAAAGTGTCAGACTTTGCTCGGAGGTTTATGAGTTTTTGATTATTTTTTTAGAAAGAGAATTCCTTTGGAAAAGAAGTGATACTGGGGAAAGGACAAAGTGTAATGCAGATTCAACCCTGGATAGGCACGAGGGAGGACTGAACTGGATTGTTAGTGTGTCTTCCTCACGAGTTTGAGTTTTCCCATGGTGGAGTGAATTGGAATAGATGCACAGAAACGCAAGGCCAGCAACTGAAGTAATTCTCACCACCTCTTTCTGTTTGTGCTAAGCAGCTAGAGCGATGTTGTATGTCTGATCTAACACTCTGAAAATTTGTTGCTGTGCTCCTTCTGCTTAGTCTGCTTTATGGCTTTATCAAGCCTAAAGCCTTTTGAAGTCTGTGGGTCATTTTCTTTTCTTCATATTGTATATTGTTTCTAACTGAATTAGCTTCTAACTAATCTGTCACAGATTTAATTATGGTACACAATCACAAGGGAGTTGCTTTTTCCTGATAATGAGCAAGGAACTATTAAATAAGGAAAACGGTGGTGTCCTTAATTCTAGTTTGGTCTTCCACTTTCTCTGTTTCACTGTGGAGCTACTCCAACCTTTTCTTACTAAAAGATTAAAGAAAAAGTTATATGGATAAAAAGAATAGTTGTGTGTGTCTTCCGTAGAGTATGCAACACCCTGAAAGTGACAGAAATAGTGTTTTCCACACTTTGCAGAAGAGGAATTGTATTCAAGTGTCTTGGTTGCCTCCTCCATGCTATTCTCACCACCACTTTAAGTCAAAGAGACAGACTTGCAACTTTTTAACCTCATCTTCCTGTACTTCTTTCTTCGTGAAGTCTTAGCACTTGGAGATGAGCCTCTTGATGTTGATACTCCTGCTCTGCTCACAGACACGTTGTTTAGAGAGGTTCATCTGTGCCCAGCAGCACTTTCTTGCTGCTATTTTTTCTAACCCCTATTTTCTTTGCTTGATTCCAAGGCTGTTTTGTTATATTTTCTGTGATGAAAGATTTGAGATTATTCCTTCCCTCACTTTGCTAACAGTATACCTACAGCTACACTTCTTCCCTCTGTAGCTTGCTGTATAACATCCTTTAGGTAGGGATTTGGGGTAATAGTAAATATTGCAGTATTCTCCTTGCTCTAGCCTCAGGGTTTACCAGGCCTTTGTACATATGTTAGAAGGATAATATTCTGTGTGAGCATTAGGAATAGGTGAGAGAGGCTTGGTGAAAGTTGTGCTGCTTCCCGCCCCCCCCCGCCCCCCCATCCTGTGGAAGGTGCTTCCTGTTGCTATGGGCAAATGTTTTCTCTGCAAACAGGAAATGATCCCTTCCCCCTCCCCAAACTACTTGTTGAGTTGTGTTGTCAATCTCTGCAGTGGTCAGCTACATCTGACTGTCTTGCTGGGAGGGATGTTCAAGAGTTTATAGCCAGGAATCAGTACTAGCTTTGCTTCTGGTAAACGTGGTGGCAGGTTTATGTATCTGAATGCCCACGTGCAGGATTTCCAAGGGCATCAAGCCACAAACTATTCCTTCCTTCTCTTCTTTCTCTCTCACTCTTGATCTATTTTTTTCCATCTTAAAAAAACAAAATAGCATAAATGGTCTATGCCACAGAAATATGTTTGTCACACTACATCACTTTGAACTGCATAACATCAAAGAAAATCAGGGCTTTGATAGCTTGATTTGAAAGGATTGTAGAAAGAGCCGTCATTATGAATCACAAGAGATAGGAGTGGAAAAGATGGTGATTTTCAAACAACTAAGCTTGTAAGGTAAGGGAAAATGTAAGGTAGGTGCCAGTGCCACATGCTTATCTAAAATACCCCAACCTTACAACTGTTAGGTAGCTTTGCAGGATATGACTGGCTTGAGGATACGAAGCAGAATGAGAAATACTCTGTGTAAAAATGTGTTTCTGAGGAACAAGGAAACAAACATAGGATCAGAAAAGGGCTGGAATAAGGGAGAAAACAACGTATACTGCTTGGGTAGGAACTTCTTCCACTTTCTTCTCTTGGTAGAACCACCTTTCCTGAAAGGAAGGGCATCCAAGATTGATTACTCAGACCCTCCTTGACCCAGACGCCTTCAATTCTTACAAGCTGGACATAGGGAAGAGGAGGGAAGCCCCCCCTGAACTTCAGTGCATTGTCATTCCTCTCCTGAGGAAACTCTCTCCGTGGACTGGAATGAGTTTCTGGCTCTAGGATGTTGCAAGAAATTAGTCCTTAAAATGGTGACTTCTCAACTGCTAACATTTTGGTTTAGGATGATGACAATTCAAATTGGAGTTTAGCTTATTCTTGCCTTCAGTCTAACAGATAGGAGTTAGGGCAGTAAGACGAACTAGCAGCCTGTGGAGTGGCAGGGGGTGCACAGTGGCAGTTAAGCGAAATCAGGGTGTCCTGTCCCATCTTCATCCCTCAGGCGAGTAAGTGCTGGCTGGTGGGGAATACTTATGAAGGTTTCAGTGGCATTGCGTTAGGAGACTTCAGTCTTGTTCAGACACAGCTTTACCACTAGTACTTCATCAGCTGGTCCAAACACACTGAACTAGAAAATACTGCATGTCATTTAACAGTCTCTGTTTCATCCAGTGTGAGGTGATGGTTATATGTCATGAATGCTGAAGTTGTAGCCAGTTGAGGTATAAAAATGGATGCTTCAGTGCTTTTCTGCGATAGGAAATTGAGAGGCAACTAGGGAGGAGAAAGATTCAGAACCTTCACTTTAAGAAAGGCTGGCACAGAAGAATATGCTGTACTGAGGTATTGCTAACACAAACATCCTCTCTGAGGGCTTGTTCCCATTTGGCTTAGGAAAGGGGAATGCTCTCTTTCGTAAATTCCTTCATCTTGGAAGGAGAGGAGTGGGCATACTTCTCTGTTTCCTTTAGAGGGGCAAGATTTACCTCTGTTACACTTTTAAAAACATGGGCTCCTTAGCAACAATGTGAGCAAGCATCTTCCAGGGTTCCTAGTCAGACTAATGTCATGTCAGGTGAACAGAACTGGTATTTCATGTCTTGTCAGCTGTTCAAAACCTTCACCTTTATGTATAAATGCATTTTAAAAATTGAAAAAAATAGTTCTGTATGTTCTACAGAGCACTGATACTGAACTTACTACCAGGCGTGCCTGCTGACTTCATCCATAATAGCATGTAGTGGAGCAGGACTGCATGTAAACTCTTTTAACTGACTAGTCAAGAAACTGCTTTTGTAAGAAAAGAAAAGAACAGGAAAGGGAAGATGGGAAAACGTGTGCTTTGCACTGAGGGCAATACGAAGTTGTTGGCTCCTGAGTTCTGATCCCAAGCCACAGTCATAGGTCATCTTTTTTTGTAACATACTGCTGAATTACTTGAATTGACTTTACCCTTATAAAAGGCATCCCTGCGTTCTTTCTGCCCTAAAAGTACTGCTTTACAAAAAGTTCTGCTAATATTTACCATACAAAAAATATTTCTTCAGTGATAATAGTTTACAATTATAATGTTTGGGTTGTCTGTTTAATTATTAGCTAAGATGAGATCACATTTTTGCATTGTGTATGTTGAGTTGTACCAGTTGAGATACATGTTTATACTTACACTGTGATCTTATAAATGGTAAAGGAGGAGGCATTAACAAGTATCTCTTTCATCAACTGACTTCTTTATATTGCCTTTTTCAAGAAACTGCTTGTCCTCACTTTAAAAAAAGGGAAGGGGAGAGAGAGAGATGGAGACAGGACATGTCCCACACTGATTCACTTGCTAGTGTGTATTGCAGAGAATCAATGGCTAAATGGCTCTGGAGTGTGGAAGAGGAGGAATTGAACTGTTGATCAGGTTATTCTAATTATTTTGATTAAAGCAGAAGGGACGTGGTAGCATTGGCTAATGGGGAGAAGGAGGAGTTTGATTTAGGCCTAGAGGAGTTGAGCTGCAGTCTCTCCTCAAATCAGGGAACTTCTACTGGGGAAAAAAATATGCCTTCAGTGGGAGAAGTTACGTAATTACGCTGAACAAAATCAGTTATACTGACAAAAGCAGTCAGTCAGTTGACTTCTGCCTGAAGAACTCTGTTTAACCAATACTTTAGCCATAAAAGTGATGTACAAGGATTCTGCTAATCAGTATTACTAACCAGCTCCAGCAGAGACTCTCTGAGCATGCAGCACGTGCCGGAGCTGGGCGCTGGTGCTGATTCTGTCTGTAGCTGTAAATGTCATATGGGGACACTACCATTTGAAGGAAAAGCAGAAATATCATCATGTGTGCTGTGTCAAAGAGTTGTTAATAACAACCACAGACACCTCACTGTATGTTATCCAAACATTTTTAGCCTCACTTCCTGAGCAGGTTTTTTAATGTGACTGTGCTGTCTGTCTTCAGCCCTCCACTCTAATATTATTTAAACTTGTTGACTCGTTTTAGCCACAGTTGAGAGAAAGACAGAGGTGTCAAATAGGTTGAGTTTCTGTGTGTTTTGTGAAAACAGGTGGTCAGGTGAAAGAGAGCTCTGCCTTAGTTCTTTCCAACTAAAGCAGCAGCTTTTGAATACATTGTCTTACCCCAGGGACTCCACACAAGAGGGTGTGGGAAGAGGCAAGGGATCCAGCTGTGAAAAAAGTATCAGGCAGACCTCAGACCTTGTAGGACACAGGACAATCCAATTGTAAGGAAAAAACCAACCTGCGGGAAACCGAGCTGTGTCACTACTGCAAGTCAAGGAGTACTCGTTCTCAATGTGGCTGCTGCTCACAGTTGTTACTCATGGTCTGACTGTGGTTTGCCTTGGCTTTGCTAATTCTGTGGCTGAATCCTACCTGCCAAGTCAGCATCCTGTCTGGCTGTCAACGGGACCTGGCTTGAGCTCCTCCGGTGGTGGCCCATTCTGTTGTGAGGAAAATGGGAGCTGTCTGGAGCAAGCACACAGTACTTCTGTGGTCACGGTTTTCAGATGGCCATGGTGTTTAAATGCCCGGTGTCTCAAAGCTAGTCTTCTGCCTTTGTTTCTTGAGAAGTGCTCAGTATCCTTTTGACTGCTGTCTGAACTCTTTGTCATAAATGCCCAAGTTAGTGTATGCTTGTTCAGCACTAGTGCAAGAATACTGATATTTATTCCTCTATTTTTTTCAGGAATGAAAAATGGCTCGTTAGTAGAATAAGTAAATAAAATTTAAAAAGGGTCTCAGATGGGGAAATAATTACTTTTCTTGCTGCAACCTGAGTGTGTACCTCTGGCATGGTGTACAAACCCAGACTTTCCCCTTTTTCTTCTCCAGGCTGTCAGCGCTCCATAGGCTTGTCCAATGGGAAAGCCAAGGTATGCAGCTACAGTGGATGGTATTACTGCAGCACCTGCCACGTGGATGACAGTTTCCTCATCCCTGCGCGACTGGTTCATAACTGGGACACTTCCAAATACAAGGTAATCTCCCTGCAGGTTAGCTTGGTAGCAAGTGAACTGAATTGCTCTTTAGATAAAAACACAGACATTGCAACAGCTTTAAGGTTACAGGCATTGACTGCTAATAGTATTTTTTGTCACTCTTGCCAGAATCAGCCTCACTCTCTACTCTCTCAACAAGACAGGTGTTTTCACCGCTATTTCCTTAGCTAGGCCTAAGGCATTCCTCCACAGGAGCAGCCATGCTCCTCTTTCTTGGTGGCATCTTTTCCATCATTGCTTATCTTGCCGTTCAAGAGACAGGGAGAGACAGAACACTGAAATCTCTCTTTTAGCCCCGTCTTTGCAGTTATTGGGCCCTTGAGGAGTCCCTGTTTCATGAGCACTAGGGCCTATGGATTGGTACTGCTTTGTGATGGATGCTAAATTATGGAAATGCCCACGGGAAACTGGCACACCCAAACGTGGTGTTTGGAAAGCCCAGTATGTCCTGTCTCTTGGCACAAACATTTCGAGAACACTAGAACGACACTGCTATAGCAGTTACCTGGACCAGACAGCCAAAAGTAACATAAAGAGAAAATTCTACAGTTGTTCACTTGCCACACAAGCAGCTTTTCTAAAACTTCCATAATTTGCTATTTGCTGCTGCCTCGGTGACTGGTTGCAAGATAGGGGCAACTGATCACATACTTCAAAGCATTATGCCAGCAAACACGGTAGCAGTGTTGTTTTGCCATCTCAGGGAGCATATGCTGAAACAATAACAAACTCATAAGGAATCCAGAGGTTACTAGAGCTTCAGACCTAGCAGCCACTGTTAGGAGAGGCTGTTTGATGTTTTATGTCTGTGAATATTATTATGGGCTATTTGAAAAGGAAAAAAATAACCGGTAAATGCCCTATTAGAGGAAAAGCTGCTCTCTTGAAGAAAATTTGTCAGACTGGGAGATTATTAAAAGGTAACCAGAGCCTGCCATCAGGAAAATGATAGTCTTGCGCCGTGAAATGCGATTCTTCAGAGTTACAAAGCTCCTACTTGTGGAGACAAAACCCCCTCCCTTTCCTAGAAGCTAGGAATAAATATTTGAGTTCTTTGTTTGGATGCTTTTACCAAGGACTCTACTTGCTAGCCCATGGTAGTATAGGTAGCCCTGATATATGGGGCAAGTGAACAGTAAGGCAAAGACCTCATATCAAGCTGTCAGTAATACTGCCAAGAAAGTGAGCTATTTTGTTTCCTAAACCTACAGGGTGAAAACTATGCTCTGTTTCCTGTGGTATAGGTACTGGTATAGGCAGCTGAGACACAAAAGGAAATGAGACTTTCAAGCTTAAGCATTCATTGAAAATTTAAGCATACATTGAAAATCTGCTGTAATCTCATAATGATAGTGAGAAGTTACCAATTTGCACTTTTTGTAGACAGGCAGAACAGCTATAAGGTGACTTGGGAGCACAAGCAAATTCTGTGCAAATACTTCACCAGTCTCTGTGCCAAAGGGCTCAGAGAGGTGGGTTTAAGAAAGGAACATCATCTTTTAGGTAGGAAAACACTACAGCATCCTCAGCTATTAGAGCAGAAACTAAGGCAGGGAGGGAAGGTGAAGAGGACATCATGTGCCGTAGTGGCAGTGTGACAGCTGAGCTGAGATCACTGGTTGGATCTCCTCAACTCTGTCCCATCCATGTATAGCATTAAAGTAAGGAGTAGTTCTTGTTACTTTTGTGAAATCTTTGAGGTTTTCCCCTTTCTGTTCAATTCTGCATACATGTGCTTTTATTTCTGTTCCTGCTATACCTCCACGGGAACTAGGCAGTACTTTCCCGAGGTAGAGCACATATTGCCCGCACTTTTACATCCACATCTCCCTTCTCCATTCAGAGTTAAGGTCTGATGTTTGTTTCTTCTGTATGGTTTAAAAGGCAACTTAGTGCTGACGGTTGAACTTAAAATGAAACTGCATGATTCCTTAGTAGTGTATTGATTAAATGTGCTGGTTTGGCAAAGACAGATATATTGTACCACTTCCTTGAGGTGATCTTGCTAGTTATAATTTTATTTGGGCTCATTTTTAAAGGAAGATCACTTAGTTTTGTTAGTGTTTCACCTCCCATAATTGGCCAGCGTGCCCATACAAAGCTGTGCAGCAACATCCCAAAATGAAGCTAAACAACAGAGCTTCACCTAAATGCACAGCCCTGCCCCTCACAGGTAGCGCGGCAGTGCCTGAAAGTGGAGCTTCTGTGATGGGTGACTTGCTCCTGGCTGGACTCGTAGCAGACCCCAGAGAGGTCCTGCAGGAAATAAGCACATAACCACATTTGATGGTCAGAACTGAAACAGGGCTTCAGTATTCAAAAGCTTCTGTGTTTCACAGAGTCTGAAATGTGCTTGTCAGCCTACCAAATGGAAGCAAAGTGAATGTTGAAATGTTTGAATATTTGAAAACCTGCACTCGTTCCCACTGCCACCATTTCCCCACATCTGCAGAAATTTCTGGGGTCTGCCCCAAGACCCAAGGCAAACACAAATAGGTACTCTAGGACATGAGCTTTTATGACGATACAATGTAAATGGGCATGTTTCACTTTTATGTTTTGTGGACTCGTAGACATCTGAGCAGGAGCTGTAAGGTAAACTGTTGCATCAATTAAGTAAGTTTTGCAAATGGAGAGGTTGTTTGCTTTTGGCAAGACAGGTCATGAAAAAACAAGTGGTAGAAATCTGTAGAGTTGTGTTTCCCATACCCAGGGTCTTGAAAAACAACAGTGCACTTAACACCTGAAAGCACATGGGTAGGAAAAGAAAAATCCCCTTGATTGCAATAAAAGCTCTTTGAAAGGACTTGACAGTTAGGCGTGTTTCTTCTGTCCTAACCAAAGCAGCAGTTCAGTCCCCAAGTTCACTTTTTTCCATGTCTCCCTATTATTTTGATATTTGTTTTTTTCACATGTTTGTGTGAAGGGAAGAGAAAAGAGACACTCTTGTGAACATCCTTTCTTCCTTTTACTTAGGCCAACTGTTTTTCCCATTTGCATGCAAAAACCAGTAAGTATTGTAGTTTGGTTCAGGTGGCTTCAAGCCTGCTTAAAATGCCAGACAAACACAGCAGGAAATGAACTCCCTGTGCCAGAAAGCTTCAAGGGAGGCTGACTTCTGGTAAATTGAATTCTGAATTGTAAGTTTGCAGCCTCTAGAAAAGAAAGGTCTGGAAATGTTAGCATCCATCCTTGTATGACATTTAAAGCTAAAACCCTGTTGCACTTTGCATCTTCTCACTCCTTCTGGCTTAAATGGAATTGTCTAGTCTGCCCAGTAAAACTGGGGGAATGTGAGTATGCTAGTACATGTACTAGAATATTGGCTGGTAGCAAGATGCATTCTGACCTTTCCCATTATAAGACTGTATTTCAGCTTCTTGTAATTTCGCTATGGTTGGCAATGTGAGTTAAAGCTTTACCTGACCTGTGTGCCTGTGTCAGGCATGCAGAGTGAACCAACACCTACCTGTCAGCCAGTGATGCTGGGCAAAGCTACTTTTCCTGCAGTCAACTCTCCACAGGTACATTATATTGGCAAGGAGAGAGAAAGGTTTGCTTTGCCCTTCTCTCCTCAAAGGCTGCATTCAGACCGTGCAGCACTAGAGCCGCACGGCAATACTTTGTCATCATAGTGCACATGTACTGCAGAGTCACTCAGGTGACTTCAATTCTGGTATTTTTTTGTTTCCATACTCTTAACATTGCAGCCTCAGGAGAGTTGCCCCATAAAGGGTACAAGTGTGCAGAGATGTGGGTGCAGTACTTGGAGAGTAATCATCCTCTGGTTCCCGAGACAGCAGGGCAGGTGGATGAGGAGCCCATCACTTCAGCGGGGGTTTAAAGCAAGCAAGAAAGATTACAAAGACATTACTGTGCACCAAGTCCTCCTGATGGGAGGTACTGGTCACCCTACCAAGCATGCATGTGCCTCTTAAGGAATCACTGAATACGTGGCTTACTTTACCCATTGGTTGAAGAGGAAGAATATTTACTATATATACCGCAGTTGTCAGGGGATTGCTGAGCTATTACAGCCAAATAGTTTAATGATTGTAAAAGCAGGTTGTTTAACTGCAGTCTCTTTTGTGCACTGCGGTTAGCATGTCTAATGAAACATCAGCATTGCTAGTGTTAGAAAACTTGACATGTTTGGGGTTTGTAGAGTTTTGTTCTCCAAAATCTAAGTTGCCTGTGTTGCTCCTCACCCAGCACATTACCTGTGCTTCCATTCAGACAGCACAATTCCTTGTACATGTATTATTTAAAAAAAAAGAAAGAAAAAAGTAGGATGTTTAATATAAATAGGTGAGATATTTAACACAGCTTCAGGGCCTGGGAAACCTGTGGAGTTATAGTCTGCTGTATTTAAAAATACAGATTGTATTACCTGTGTAGTCATTGGTGGGAAGTCTGGCCTTGGCATTATTTCTTATATTTTTATTATACATTGTGAGAAGTTTATGTTTGGGGCTAGCTTTTCCTGTGAGTAGCTAGTGACTCCTGTAGCTAGTAACTTATACTGGTTTTGGAAGTGGTGGTGTTTATAAGCATGTATATTGCTTTTCCCTTCTTTCTACCTTACAGCACCAGAAGGGAAATAGCATACTAAATCTGAAGAGGCTATGGTGTGCCCTTTCTCCTTTTGTTAGCCTAATTCATCCCTCCCTGACTCAGTGTAAACACTGATTTAAAGGTCCAGGAGGACTAATTGAATTGTGGAGGGAATAGTATTTCTATAGCACAGTTTCAAGTGATTTGCAGCTCATTTCAGATAATCCCATCTTCTCTTTTCCAGCTGTGATAAAATGCAGAAATAAGGAATGAGAGGGAATTTGGCCTTCTCACCTCAGAAACAGGAGTATCTTTTCTAGTGGGAACAAAAGTCCCATTAGTTTATCAACGTTACAGTAGCTCTTTGCAGGTGGAGATAGAACAGAGTACTATCATGAAAAAGGCATAAGAAAAATTTCTTGCAGATGAAACATTGGGAGTGAGTAATACCAGTAAAAGTCAACTTTATCTGTATGAAAAAAGGAACACAACAACTTGATAGATGTGCTTCTGTTTATTTTCTTTTTACATAATTTTAACTATAGTGGCTGAGCATGGAACAAATGGGAGCAGTAGTTTACGCTGGAGTTCTATACCCTGGGATAGTACAATGTGATTGGATTTGCAGTGTGTATCTTTCCTTTCCTAATGTTGTACTTTGGCACTTACCTAATCATTTCCTTCTTGCCAAAAATAAAGCAGTGAACAAACCGGAAAATATTAACAGGGAAGAAACTTGGTAATCAATTTTTAGACTTGAAAAACATCTAGTAAGCTATGTTACCCTGCAGTGAAAACATGTGTGGCTGCAGATATTGCTGTACTTTGGGTAAGCAATTATCTCGTACAATCAACTTTAATGGGTTTGATGAAGTTTGACTTGGCTGTAAGCAGAGACAGTTGGATCTCTCTCAGCGCTGTCTTCATTTGTAATTGGTAACAGAGTAAGTTTTCAGATGCAGAGAATAGTTAACAGATCACAGAGGGGAAGATCTGCTTTAAAAGAGTTGGGAGGAAAGCCTAGCTAAACTGCTTTATTTTTCAGGTATCAAAGCAAGCCAAAGAGTTCCTGGAATATGTTTATGAGGAACCATTGATTGATATCCAGCAAGAAAATCCCATGTTGTACAAGCATGTTGAACCTCTCGCAACTGTTGTCCGCCTGAGACAGCAGCTAAAATCTCTCCGAGCCTATTTGTTCAGCTGCAGAGCAGCAGTGGCTGAAGATCTGCGTAGAAGGTAAGAACCACAGGCAACGTACAGCACATTTTTTCCTTGTCGTGTTACTTTTCTCTTCTTTTTTTTTTTTTTCTTTCTTTCTTCCCCTCACAATCTAGCTCTGAAGGTATTAGCCGTTTAGAAAGATGTGGTGCCTGTATCTGACTTTCCTGGGCATCTGGGCTATCTACTGCCAAAGAAAATGGTTTTATAAGGTCTGAATATCTGAAATTGTTCTTGATGACTATTAGCCCAGGGGTCACACATTGTGGTGAGTATCTTTTACTCCTCCTCAGGTTTCCTGGCTGTGCGTGAGTATTTTCAGTCAGGTGTGATACCTCATGCTCCTTGCTGTGGCATCGCAGTGCGGTAGCCACTGTTGGGAGCTTTGAAACACCTCACAGTATGGCAAAGCATGAGAGAGACCAGAGTCAACCACCTCTCCAGTGCTTCTGCCCTCTTCTGTGCTGTGATCTCACACAAAGGCAGAGGCCAGATGTAGTCCCCTGGCATGTGACCCAGCATATGATTTATGTGACACCAGAGCTGTTGGGCTCTTGCTCAGCCACTATCTTCCATCCATGATATGGCTGCACTGAGTGTTTTGTTTACTGGAAAACACGTGGTCACAGCACAAGGTGTTTTCATATTGTGTTTTCTGTTCTGGAAACAGTAGCTTTATAAAAAGTGAACTTCATTTTAGAAGAGTTGTATCTTAGTCCATTCAGCTGCTGCTGTATTTTTCTAACAAGCTAAAAATGAACGATCTTCTTGAAATCATCAAGCGACAGTTGTGACCTTAAAAAAGCCAAGTTACTTTTGTTGTGGATCTCCAAAAGAGATGGGAAGATGTCTCTGCCCATGCCGTACTGTGAGGTGAGTAGCTCCAGGCACATGCAGCTGACCTGATGGTAAATACATCCGTCAGCATCTGTATACTCCAAGTTTGTAAGTAAGACAAGACTGCAAATAGGAAAGCTACTGCTTTGAAATTAGGAGCTGCCAAATGGCAAGAAAGCAGATGACATCAGTGACTGTAATTTTGAGCATGGTGTTTTAGGGATGGGGGACCTGAATTCTCTGGGAGGCAGAGGTGGCTGCACTAGTGCCTTCATCCCAGGTAAGGAGTGAGGTGGTCTGCTGTTTGGTACATAACTGATGTCATTGCTTTGAAGAACTACCTAGAACAGCTAAGAGAAGGATATAGGAACAAGTTTCTGGAGAGCACTGCCGAGTTCTTGTGTCAGACCCACTGTGTGCTAATATATGTTTGTGTCTTACTGCTCAATTCCTATTCTTTGATAGGGCATCTTACAGCATTTAAAAATATTTAGGATTATTTTTCTTTTATTCTAGAGAATGGTATTATTTTTCAGAGCTGTTTTGCTATTCAGCCATAATAACGTTCCTATGCCATCCTCTTCAACTGCAATAAAGCTGAAGGGAGAGTAAGATTTATGAAAGCTGTCATTCAGAAAAAGTGGCAGAAAAGAAATTATGCTTTCTGATTAATGCTGAAGAAAAGAATGCCCTGATCAAAATAGACAGGAGGAGGCATGAGACTGAATGGACTTGGGTAAGGGAGTGAAAAGAGAGATCAAAGGAGGTCTAAGCAGAGAAATGAATGGATTAGAGACAAAGGGATGAGGGAGAGCCAGGAGAAGGAGATTCAAAGAGGGAAAGGATCTCAGGAAATTAGGAGTAAATGAAGAAACCAAAACAAAGGGGGAGCCCCAAAACCTACCTCCAAAAAGGAGAGATGACAAGTGCTGAGGAAATGGAGGGAAGAGAGAATGGATAAAAATTAGTACACAAATGTGTGCGTGGTCTTTTCTTGGGGCAGGGTGGAGAGAGAAAAAACTCCTTGTATCAAAATGGAACACCCAGAATGACAGAAGGGGAAACTGGGAAATACTCCAAATGCTCCCTTTTCTTAGATAAAGGTTTCTTCATGCTGTCTCCAATTAAAGTTCTCTGTGGTGGAGAGGAGGACCCCAGCCCATGAAGGCTTTGGTTTTCTACTAGGGAATCATCTTTGGTTTGATAGGACTTGTTAAGCCACTGAAGAAATGTACAAAACACACCTTAGAGTCCAGCTCCTTCTTGGTCTGTGAAATATCTGTCGGGGTGGGTTTGGTGCTCCGTTAGTCCATCAGATCTCCCCTAAGAGGTTTGCCGAGATGGAAAGGAAGAAAAGTTCTTTTCCCAGAAGGAGTTATTCCTTGCTCAAAATGGTCCCAATGGCTTTGCTTTCTGCATCTAGTATCCCAGTGTGCAGACATTCACTATCAATGTGATGGCTTTATAGAGCACAGCTGAAAAGTAAACAAAATATGTGATTTAAGTCTCCATTTGGCTCATCTCATGGGCAAGTTGCAAGAAAAGGAGGAGTTTAAACAATATGGTGATACAGCATTCCTAAATTTAGTACTGTTTCCTAGTTAGAAATGCAAGACTGAGGGAGAGAATCCAGTTATCTGTCCTGCTCTAAAAACATTCTTTTTCTGCTTGGTCTTCACCTTAGTATGTGAATGACTATTAATCACAAGAAAGTGAACACAGGCATCTTGAAGACCTGTCAGACCCATATAAACAGACTGAAACAAACTGTTAATATTGCTGTCTAGGGAGAACTAAAAACAGACTGATTAATTGTATTGGCACCTTGCTGCCTTTGGGACACTGATAGAGCCTGCCTTATTAGGGAAAAGCAGATCACTCTGAGGTTTCTTTTATTAATAGTATTTGCATTATCATCTTTAAATCTATACCTTGTTCTTGAACCCAGAAGACAAAATGAAGATGACAGTGAAGTGGGAAATTCTTGGTGTCCTCTGGGAAGACAAAACTGTTTACAGTGCTTACAAGTCACTTTTTCTGAAGAATTCCAGATGGCTATAAAACAGGTTAGCTCAGGATCCAGTTGGCTTAAATGTGGAAATGTTATTTGTAATGCTTGGTGTAGCATAGATAGGTACTTCGGGAACTTTGAAACTTGGCATCTAGCAGAGAACTCAGCATTGAACCACGCTGTGAACTTTGAAGAAGCGAGTGACCAAGTAGAAAGAAAGGAAGAAAAAAAGGAAGAAAGGAAAAGAAGCAGAAGAAATCCTAAAAGTAGCTGGAAGGCTCGCAATAAAAGTGGCCTTCATCAGTTAGAATGATTTATTCTCACCTATTGCTCCACTGGATTCTAAGCTCTTTTTATATTTACAAGAGCAAAAAATAAGGAACTTGGATTTGGCTGGGAGGAGAAATAAGGCCCTCCACCAGTGCATATCAGTGGTGTTCCTCTGAGATTAGCCAACTGAGACTCGGAACCTATTGCTGAGCTCCCTGTTTTACAAGGGATGTTGTTATGCCTAGTTTGTTGTGGCTGTCACCTCAAGTATTGCAACAGACATGATTTGCCTCAAATGTCTTTACTCAACAAGTTCTTGCTTGTTTTGGTTGCCTTTCTTGTGTGGATGCTGTTCAGGCAGAAACATGCATGACTAAAACCTAGAGCCGATGTTAGTACAAGTGGAGCTGTACAGATCCCACCACCACCTGCACATTGTGGGGTGATGAATGAATGGCACAGGCAAACAAGATGGGAGTCAATAAAACTGATAGCTGGGAAAGAGCGAGAATCTCTGAGTCCATTAAATAATGAGGTTACTATGTGAAGCCGTGCTGAATGATGCAACTTTTATTCTGGTTTTGCTTTCTTCCTTTTCTCTCTAGACATAAGACACACTAACAGTCTGTCCGTATGCCACAGCCTCTTTTTCTCTGTTCTTGTCATGGTTAAAGGCTCTTCAGGTCAAGGAACTGTCAGAATGATTTTTTTTTTTATTTTTTTTTTTTTTGAAATCTTCAGGCACTTCCATGTCTACTGTAGGGTAGACTAACCCAGGTCAACTGTGGAGCTCTCTCTGGGCTTTCTCTTCTCTCAGCTATACACCTAAACTTGCAGTCCAGGTGTTGCTAGCCCAGATATTTTAGACAGATGGCAGTGACACAAGGTAAATGTTCAGCAGCGCATTCCTCTATACATCGCTCTGTAAGTAAATCTTCTGAATGGTGGTGAGAGACTATATGGAAAATTCCCTCTTGTTACTCATCTTTCTCTGATACCATTTGCCTCTCAGCTCCAGAACAGCAATACATCAGTTTTATCCCAGCAAAACTCCAGTGCTGGATACATTACTTAGTGTCTTACAGGAAGACCAAATCAGGGCTTGCTGTTGCGGCAGGCAGTTAAAGGTACGCCTCCAGTGCTGCAGATGTGTGGTCCTGGCTGAGGACCTGTCAGCACAATGCAAAACAAGCCCAAATTCAGTTATGCTGAACAATAGAGTCCTGTCACTTCCTACAGTGAGACCTTAGATGTATCACTTCTGACACAGGAGTAGATTACTTTCAAAATATTTGTGTGGCAATTGGGGAACCTGTCTAAACACATCACAGGAATCCTGATTGATCTTACGCAATCACTATACCACCAAATACCTCACATATGTGAAACTGGGGCTATGTCATCTTTCAGACCAAGGACAACAGAAGGTCATTAAGTCATGTCCAGACTGTCAAAGGAGACTGTTTTCTCCATTTTCTTTGCAATGGATAGGCCATTTGGAGAGTGGAAAATCCCAAAGCATGAGAACAAAGACACAACTTGTGAAAGCAGTAGACTGCAAAAAGACGTTTTGAGCTGAAAAGGAATGGAAGGATGTGGTTTCATAGCACTCAGGGCTTTGAGTTAACAGCAAGACCAACAGAAGAAGAAAAGAAGAAAATTTGATGCACAGGTGATTGGAAGGAGGGCAAGAGAAAAACTCATTCAAAGAGGATATCTGGATATCCTGAGAGGCTCTAGTGTTAATACTAAACAACACCCCAAAGTAAGGAAAGGTGAGAAAATAAATGCAGAGAAGTATGCACGAGCCACTTGTTTTATATAGATCCTGCATGCGTGTAGTCATTGCAGTAGCTGCAAGAAAGCATGCCTGTTGATGGAGCTCTTACGAACAGACCAACTCTTTGCTTCAACTCTTGTGTCTTTTTGAAGAAGTAACTGTGCACGCAAGGTCCTTCCTTGCAAGTTAACATCTTAAAAAGCATTTGACTAAAAGTGAATGGGATGGAGTTAAGAAGGACTTTGAGATTTCGTTTCAACTAGGGGTAACAAAGAGAGCTGGAGCAACAAGATGTGTGCCAGAGCAGCCAGGGTGGAGGCAGTACAGCTGTCTGTTCAAGCCGAGGGAAGGTTAAAAGCACAAGCCAATGCTCTGCCACAGCAAACCATCCAGCTGAGGAGTATACTGGAGTGTATATAAGTTGACACAAGAGGACAGATTTGTCTTTCAGTTCATGTTAACATTTTCTGGTCTAGAGGTACACCTTGTCAAATCTCCACACATCTCCTTGTCAAATTAGATCGGTAATATTTAGACATCTTTCAAAATGGTAATTTCCATTCACCTTTTGAGACTAGATTGCTTTAAAAAACCACAATGATTTAAAAAGAAGTTCCTGTTAGATGTGGACATCATGTTAAATGTGACTTGTGCCATTTTTATCCCTGTGTTTTTATATCAGAACTTCCAGCAGCAAACTGCAAGAGTTCAGAAGTGCCTTACAAAAATAGAGAGCATTTTCTTGTTCTTCATTTCAAGTTAATTGGGGGGTCTAAGCTATTTTGATTTCAAAAGGAAACAGTGTACCTCTAATTCTGTGTATCCTGCTTTTAGTAACAGCGGTACTTGATTCCTGAGTTTGATCTGTAGTAGTTCTTGTCTTTCACAATGTTACCATAACCTTGCTCAAGTAACCACAGAGGAGAGAAAGTTAATGTACTGCATTTTAGTTGAAAGTTTGTGTACTGGTTCAGGATTGCTGATGGATGATAAGAGTGACTGTTTTAACATAGGGGTGCTCATGGGCAATTTCGTAACAACATGAAAATACCTTACCTGGACATGCTTGCTAATAAATCTAGCACTTAGTGTGGGCTGAATATATTTAGGAATGGCTGCTCACAGGACATAACCAGAAGAGTGTTCATACCTCACAAATATGAAATGGTTCACGAATGCTTTTTTAGCCAAACTCATAGAATTTTAAAAAAAACAAAACCAAAAACACATTAATCTGGTATAATACCACAAGAATTAAATAAATAAGTACTTTTGTGTTTTAAATTCATTAATTTATTATTACCTTTTGACTTTCAGATCACTGGTTTCCCAGGGCCCCACTTCCCCGAGTAACTTTTTTTGACTGGAAAGTTGGGATTCTCTCCCAGTGTATTTCCAGGAGCTGAGATTTCCAAGGAAACACAAAGTCAAAAGCCTAAATAAAACTGTAAGAATTAGCAACACTAGAAATAATCCTACCTTTTCCCCCCACCTCTGATGCTGTTCTCTACCTTAAATTAACGGATTCCATGTCAAATGACTTTCAAGAGAAAACCTAGCAAGAGATGTTATTTACCCTGCCACGTGTATTTGGGGTAACTGGCAATTCGCTGATATCCCTCTGGACTTTTTAAATCAAATAGTAACTGTGAAAAATGTGAGCTCCCGTCAACGAGATGAGAGGCGCGCAGTTCCTGCCTGTGTGCTGTGCGCAGCCGCAGCTGTTGAGGTGCACGCCACGGGGTGCCCCTTCTCTAGTGGGCAAAAAACCCACGGGAACGGTGGTAATCGGCATGTGCTTGTCCGTCAGCTGCTGTAGTTTGCGGCGTGGTGCAGTAGCTTAAAAGTACATTGGTGGCGGCGTAAGTTGCAGTGCCAGGGTACGACGGGTGCTGGCTGAGGAAAGGGCCTTGGTGCCCAGGGTGCTGTACCCGCTGTGGGTGTAGCGGCCTCCTGCAGAGGGGCAGAGAGGACCCTCTGGACGGGGCTGCCTGCGGGGCTGGTGCGTCTACCGTGAGTCAGAGCTCCGTCACACACTCCTCAGCCTGGTCAAACAAGACACTCCTGGCTGGCGCAGGGCAGCGTGGTGCCAGCTTCCTTTCCCCTCCCTGCGCCCTTCCTAGGTTTCAACAGGCTTTTTGGTACAAAAGAGGCTTGGTTGTGCCCACCTGCCAGCTAACTTGATTTCTTTTGATTGCGCTGTAAAAAGAAGAGTTCGCTCTACTTATCATGTCTGTACTTTGGTTATAGTGTCAGGCTTGGGCAGATTAATTAGTTGTAGCTTTAACAGAGCTGTCAGGGTATTTAACCCGTTGGAGAAAAATTACCTAAGCTGATGATAAACAGGCTTTAAATGCAGAGCAATTACTTAGTGCTAACAAAGCACCATGACTACACACTTTGTCCAAATGCAAAAAGCAAAGTCTTATCAGTGGTTCTATTTGCAGGAGGACACTAAAAGATAACCTTTGTTTGTGCAAATACATACCTGATAAGATCATCGGGGAGGGGGGGGGGGGGGAAGAAGGGAACAGATGAAATTTCTGGTTCTATCTTGCCTGAAGGTTATGCTTCAGATTTCAAAGTATCAAAAAAAAAAAAAAATCACAAACTGAGAATGCTCAATTCTCTCTTTTGGTTGGACTCAAAGTCTCCAATGGTGGGTTTCTTTCCTGCTGGCATCGATTGCTTTTATTTCTAGCATGTAACAATAGAGCAATTTAGCGACCTTTAACCAATAGGACTTTGGATTTCATTGTTCATGGGAACTGGTGAAGCCAGAGGGCTGGTTTGCATTGAACTTGGTTTGTTCATTGCAGGCTTAACCCTGACTGGTAGCTAGGGTTTACAGCACAGCAATCCTCTGACTCACAACTCTTCTGTTTTGCACTGGTGATGAAACTGGTCCGGGAGTTTCCAAACTGTGAAAGCTTAGGTGGTGCTTTTAGTGGGACGTGCACTCGGTACCATTTGCCTCTCGAGGGTCACGGGTCACATTCTGAAGCAGCAGAGGTTTGAGTTTTTATTGTGATGAGTCTTAACATCTTGTGTTTGACCTCTGTCTAGCTCATTCCAGGTTTTTTCTCTGTTAAGATTTGACTGAAAGGACACTGTTTATTGAATGCTTTTAATTGAGCAGCTTAAAAAAAAAATAATCCAGTTAGTTATAGCACATTGATCATAAGATTTACAAAACTGACATCTTTTATTTTGCTTTCAAGTAACTTATCAGAGATTTCCTATTTGGTGTTTGTAAAGGACCTTTATATCAAGGAAAAAATAAAATGCAAGCACATGCTTTGGTCTTTTTGGATCAAGCCCTTATATTAAACCAAGCATGCTCAAAGCTCCACCTCATGCAGAAAGTAAATACGTATTTTCTAGTGAAATGTTTCTGACCGAAGTTATCTTAGCCTGCTCTGTGGTCTGCGTCAGATTTTTAGACATGAATGTGATTTTAGGTTGATTTAGATGCCATGTACTACTTTGTCTGGATGGTAACGCAATGGCATGGTGTTTGTGTGAGCCCCATCTCACCTGCTGTACTCTACTGACTTTGGGTTCCTTTGGCCAATTCCAGTTGACAGAGGGATGGCAATGGCAGACATTGCGTTCCTACTAGTTACATGAGAGGAAGTGTCTAGGTCAAGAAGCAAGAGGCTCTGAATTAGTCCTGTGTGCCCCCTAATGAAAAAGACTTTATATAAGCCTTCGCCTCATTAGGCTCAGAGAACCTGTGCAGGCAAGCAAGCCATCAGAAACTGGCTATCATTCATTTTTTTGCTTAATGGACTACCTGGTCTGTGTGGATTTCCTGCCCAAATGATTTGCTTACATTTTACAATGAGGTTTTTTTGAACATGTGTTTGAGTTTGATATTCTGGTGTCTCTTATGCTGTTGTTCCCCACCTATAGAGGCTGACAAAACTGGCAATAAACAGACGTGGATTTGGGATGTGGCTACACAAGTTATGTTCAGGTAGCTGTTGAGTTTCTGTTTTTCTTTCCAAATGAGACTAACAGAAGTTTTCTGGAGAAGATCGTAATTGCAGACATGCAGCACAGCAAGCTGTGTTTTTGAAAGAGCTGCCTAGCTCACCACAGGTGTGGTGGGAGCACTTCATTTATATTTTAAATGATCAGGGACTGAGCTGCCTATTTTTGGGTGATTTGAGTGGTTTCACAGTCATGGAGCTGTGTGTTCTCCACCTTTGGTGACTTGGGCACAGGTGTTGAGGGAGTGTTTTGCACCTCCACGTGTATTGGGAACCATACAGCAACTGGTCTGGCTGCTTCATAAGAAGTTTTGTAAATGCTGTTGTACATGTGAGCTCTGGCTGCTCAGCTGGTTTTCTGTGGACCACTACAATCAAACTGTGATTTTTTTTCAAGTTGATAGAAGGACTGCAAATCTGAAGCTGGACCAGCCTTACTTACTGAGGGTTTTCTAATGCCTCGGTTTCCATAGTGATGGAAATAAGCAATTTTCTCACTTGAGTGCTGGGTATGTGCGTGTGTGTATGTATCTTGCATAAGACTGGGAGGGCAGTGCCTACTTCTTTTCCTGGAAATAGATTTGGAAGGGAGGAGTGTTGGATGCTGGCTCTGCAGAGCTGCTGCTGCAAACTAACATATCAGGGAGGGGGACAGGTACAGGGAGAGGATGACTCTCACCAGGGCCTGTGGTGGCTGAGACCCCTCCTGGCAAAGGAAGTCCCTCGATCATGAGTTTGCTTTTCATCTGCACACTTTTTATTAGGAGTTAGAACTTGCAGGAAATAAAATGTAGTCTTTAAAGGCAGGGGAACATGATATTAGTCATCGATATTAGTCGTTGACAGTTTCTGCCTTATGGGCTATTCAGGCTATTTCCTGAAAAAGGAAATCTTTAATTAGCTAATTATTTTCCTTAGCAGTGCTGTAAGAGCATCAGCAAATAATACAGTTCCTGGCAAAGCTAACACACTGTTTAGTGCCTGCCTGTGTGATCAGGGAAGAATGATGGAGAAATTTTAATGAAAGAAATTCTGTCAGAACTGAAAAATACTAATGGCTTCGAAATGCTGTTCAAACTTGACTGCTTAGCAATCAATTTTAATAAATCTTCTGTGTGCAAATGAGGAATCCCAATGTCATATGTTGCCTGATATCTGGATTTTGACTGATTTCTAGTGGTCTTTGACATTTTACCAAAGGTATTACGAAGGTGTGATGCAGCAGAGCCACTGAAACACGTTCACCTCTAATAGGAGAGATGGTATAGCCTACAGAACTGAAAGGGGAAAGTGCAGTGTCCCAGTGAGACTGCAGCTGAGAACTGGGTGGGTAGAGTGGACATGCTTGGTGAGTCAGAAGGAGCAAGGGCACAGTCCTGCTCCAGAAGAGTGCCGTAAGATTGGCAGTGCCCAGTTGTCAGTGCCTTGCTTGTGGGACTCTTCCCCTCCCACCCCAATAAAGCTTAGAATATTTTTTTTTTCAAAGGCACAAAAGGAGTGTGAGACTTTGTACCACTCACCTGAAGAGCAATGAAAAGTCCTAGTCCCTCCAAGACAGCTTTGAAAGCCTGAGTTTAAGATAGTTGTTTAAGACAACTAGTAGAGTAGAATGAACTGAGGTGCTTCCATTATTTCTTAGATTCAGTTTTCTGTCAAAGATTGCAGTTGGTACTGTTATCCCTGCTGATCTGTGTTTTACCTTATTATGTTGTTGCAGCTTCTAAAAATCTCTTCTTGGAGTTTCTGTGTACTTTCTCATTAGTCTCATATCATGATCATGTGAGTTCATATCAGCCTTTCAGTATCTTTGGTTTTTTTTAACACGTCCAGTGGTCTTTCCGTTCACTACCATTCAGTTCTACCATTGCAAACTGGTCTTTGCCAGAGCTTTGTTCATGCATTTAATAATATCAAGAATTTCAGTTCTGTGTTGCCTTAAAACTATGTGATTGTAATGTGGGAACTGAGTTCACAATTTCATCTCTAGGCAAGGTGTAGTGTAAAATAGTTGTGTCTCTTGAGATATTCTGTTGCTTTTTTTGCAAGAGTGATGTGGTTCTCCACTCCCCACAGTACCTTAGTGTGGTGGTATATTTGTTCTGTGTGGACGGAAAATAAAGCTGGTCGACTGGTTGTTTCTCTGTGTGTGGACACAAAGATAGACATTCTAATTAGATGCACTGACATTCTCTTCCTGGCATCTTTATGGCAGATACATAGCTTTTCATAAACTTTTCTTGCTAATATCCACTTACATTTACAAGGCCCATTTTTCTCTGTAACATTACTTTAACCTAGTTTTTCATTTTACTGCAAGTCACTCTAATTAGGATGTCTCTTCTCTGTTCAGTTGTCTGTAATTTAGTGTTACCGAACAGGTCTGTCAGTGGATAATCAATGGTCTTGCCTCAAATCTTGGTTTATGTAAGGAAAATATGCCTTTCTCAAATAAGTTGTCACAAAGTCTATACCAATACATATATTTCTGTATGCAAAAGAGAATTTACATGAATCAGCTTTATGTTGGAAGAACAGCATCTGCATTATATTTTTCCCAATATAGTTATATCAGTTACAAAACCATAAATCACATCTGTTAACTGTTACAGCTTTCTAGCAGACCAGGAATCTTGTACTGAAAACTGTAAGAAATAGTTTTAATGCATAGCTTGAGTTACTTGTTTTTAGTACTGGGTTAATTGTTTAAAGAAACACCTTCTGTGCTCAGGATGAGCTTTCAATGGCTGTAAATGTCGTGGTACATGCTTACCCGACAGTTAGAGAGCGGCACTGGCACAGCATTCATTCTTATTGTGGAATTGTGCCCATGAGAAATGCTGTAACAGTAGCTGGTGCTTATAGGGTGACGTAATTCCAGTTTCTGACAAGCTCGCTCTCTAGCATCATTGTTCTGCAGTCTTTTGGTGGGGAGAAGAAATCTTTGAGTTTCCCAGTCAAAAAGGCATGACCACATCCATTTTTCTGTTTTGCAGGATCTTTCCCAGAGAGTATCTTCTCCAGCAAATCCATCTTTATTCTCTCGCAGACCTTCAGCAGGTAAGTTTCTTCAACTAATTCTACCTGTTACGCGTCAAGCCTGTTCTCATCTTCAATGCTAATTGTACATTTCCCCTTCTAGCTAATCGTAGCATAAATAGCTTTACTTCCAAGCCATCTCTGTGGTTTATAGTTTAATATAAAAATGGGTTAACAGGGGCATTGGTTAGGGATGAGAGAGAGAAAACCTAGAGCATCAGTGTTGAAATGGGGCTAAAAAGAGGCTCTGAAAGAAAACTGTAGTCTGCAAAGAGACCTTTGCTGTGAGAAATTTTTCATCTGATCAATGAAGGCCCATCTAAGGCTCAGCCTACAGGTGACAAGTAGTATTTATTTCTTTGCTTGTAAGAATAGTTATTCAGGAATTCACGAGTTTGCAAAGTCCCTAGTGCAACATGCTTATTTACAAAGCCTGCTAGGCATTACCACAAGAGGGGAAAAAAACCCCCAAAACACACACACAAAAACCTCAGCAAGCCTGCTACACAAAGTTAAGCCATGCAGTGTTACTATGACAGACGTGACCACAGAAGAGGTAATGTGTCAGCAAAACGTGTCCTTGCTTTGATATTGGTTGAACTAAGCAAGCACCTTGCAGTACATCTACCTGAACAGCAGAATTTTGTTACATACCAGATTAAACAAGAAGAATTTGGCAAAAAGAGCTGAAAAGAGAGGATAGGGAATCTAAGGTGAATGTGCTGCAGTGCTCAGATGCACAATGGAGGAAGCAATGAGGTAAGACGTGCTAGCTGACCTGGGCACGTCTGTGTTCACACTAATGCCTTTACTAGTGATATGTAAAACACATTATTTTAAGCTTCTGCCACTGATGTTTCCCATGTATAGTGGTGCCTTTTCTGCAGGATAATGGGTAGCATAGTCAGTTCTGGATGTTTAGTTACCACATTGAAGTTGAGGTAGTTCAGATGCCCCTCAGGGCTGGAGACTAGAGAACTGCAGGAAACATGGCTTTTGTTGGCTGGTGAAGTCACAAAGTAGAAATGGTTCCATATAAAAAGGCCAGTAATCTGAGGTCTAAAACTTTCCACATCTTTTCAGCATGTTCTGCTATCTCATCTTTAATAATCAAGCCATGAAAAAGCAAGCTACTTAACGCCAGAGTTTTGTTGGCTGGTGAAGTCACAAGGTAGAAATGGTTCCATATAAAAAATAAAAAGGCCAGTAATCTGAGGTCTAAAACTTTCCACATCTTTTCAGCATGTTCTGCTATCTCATCTTTAATAATCAAGCCATGAAAAAGCAAGCTACTTAACGCCAGAGTTGCAGTCTCCCTGGTGGGCCTGTCCATTAGCCCCCAGTGCTTTGTAAGCTGCTTAATCAGTTCCAAACATTGGTAGTAGATATTTTAGAAGCAATCAGCAGCTTATCAAGCACCCTGTGGGAGGGAGGGAGGGTAGAAGTCACAATTCATCCGTTGATTTAGCAGTTCCCTTTAGCATGTTTCTTTGTGTTTGTGTTTGCAAGACACCTTCTCTTCCCTTGGGGGCCCCAGCCCCAAACTTATCATGTTTAGAGGCATTATAATTTGATTACCATTTCTGCTGGGGTGGGTTAAATTGCATTTACCTTTTAATCTAGCTATATCCTGGTTGTCAGCCTGGAGAGGGTTTTCCACATTTCAGAGGCTCCAAGTCTGAAATTGGATTGCCTGTTTTTGTCAAAGTGGAATCAAAGTGGGAAGGGGAGGAGGGCCCCATTGAGAAAATGAATCCAACAGCCAGAGGAATACTAATACCCTTACAGCCCCTGCCTCCTCCCTGGTTTGCCCCTTACCACTGCTTTCTCCTGATTGCTCATCATTTTCTCCTGACTTGCAGTTTGGGTGGTTTTTAATACTAATTGTTTCCCTTCCTTTTGATTCCTCTGCTGCCCATTTCCTCATATCCATGGACTGCTTTTGCACTGTATCCTGCTGTCATGTAGATTGTGTGTGTTTGGGGAATTAACTAAAAGGTTTATTAAAGATTAATGGAAAGATAAGGCATGGTGAGTGAATTAGAAAAGCAGAGTGGGGTAATCTGCAGATATAAGCAACCTTTACCCTGGTTAGTCCCAGCTCAATTCTGATTTGTTTCCTAGCTAAGTTCTCTTTAAAGATTCTAGAAAACATGGGTCGTTTCCCACCAAGCAGCTGAGTTTCAAAAACATGGTGTGAGGGTCTGCTCTTAGGCGTAAAAAAGTTGAAATGCCTGTTTGCCAGTACATGAAGCAGCATATAGTACTATTCTAAAATTAAATCCAATTTAAATCTCTTTCCAAGCTTAACAAAGTTCCATGCCTAGACCTTATGGATGTGGCAGAGTACATACTTCAGCTAGCTGATGGTCTGGGGATGGCTGTCACTTGAATCTATTTGGACAGGGGAAAACCTTAACTGTGAGGTTAAAAGCAGAGTGGAAAAAATTGAAACAAAATGTCCTTAATTTTGGAAACTCACCGAATCCTGGTGAGGTAGTGGTTTTGCTGGTACTTTACTCATTAACAAATGCTCATAGTGCAGATGTGAGTAGGCCTGACCTTTAACCAAAGAGGCAGCAAGTGATGGTCTTTATTTGTATACGCATGCTTGTTTAAAATAAACACAAATGCACACATATACCCCAGCAAGTTTTCATGGCAGACCAGGACACCAGGGACTACATTAAAGTTTACAGCAAGTCTATCTATGGGCATTCCCATGAGGTACACATTCTTAGAATCCTCTTGTCTTTGTTGTCATTGGAGGTGTTAGCAGACGAGATAACTAATTAGGTGCATTCAGATTTAACAAGCAGAAACACAAAGTGTGACAGCTTGCCTGTTCTGCCCTATTGGCTACACTTGCTTTCCTTTCCAACCCTCCCTGGCGTCATCTGCCCGGGGAGTCATCTGTCACCCATAACACCACTGCATCTCTGTTAGCCAGTTTATCCAGGTCTATTCCAATCAATTAACGCTTTAAAGAGAGAGACCTCCAGTTGTTAGGAAGCAGATATTCACTCCTGAAATTGCTGGTTTTGGCAGACATAGTACACTGGAAAAATGGATTACTCTTATTTACGTGCAGTATAGTCCCTCATGGTGCAGTCACAGTCCAGGGTAGCTTCACCCTAAACCTACTGGAATTGTGAACTCTGTTCTCTGCTGACACTGTTAAAGGTCGTATCACTGGTTTTGTGGACATGCAGACACAGTTCATGCAAGCTGGAGTTAAAAACTGTCCATTCGTTTTGTGTAACTAAGGGGCTGCTTTTGCTGCAACTAACAGTTTTTACTCTGTTAAACATTGATTTGGACAGAAGCTGACTCAGACAAGACTCTTGCTTTTCTTAGGAAAAGTAATTCTTGCTACTTACACTAAATTCCATATTAACAGGAACTTTTAAACTAAAAGACTTGAAGTAGCTATTGTGACGAGTTCAAAATTCAGGTGCTTAACTCACACAGAGACTTAACTAATGTCTTGCCTGTTTTTTATGTTAAATAGCAAGATATACAAGTGTACAAAGATTATTGCAGGGATGGTCTTTACTGTAGAAACACTGTTAGTCATGGCAATTATTTCATCCTGGTTATACTACCCCCAAAAGTTAGTAAAATAGAAAGGATCCACGTAACGGCAAAAATTACTGGAGGTGAAGGATAGAAACTGTGAGCAAGATAGGAGATTTTATTAAAAAGACGATGATTTGAAGACTTGTTTACACAGGAACACTCAGAAAAAAAATGAAATGACAAAATATGAGAATTTAAAATGATGAGTTGAATTACATTGAATCACTGTGTAAATACTGTTATTCAAAATATAAGTGGCTTTCATTTGGTTTATCTCCATTTACTTTGGAAACGAGGTGAGCTAAACTGTATTAAAGCCATTTTCATTCTGAATGTGTATGTCCATACAGGGATTTAATGTAATATAATTTATCCATTAAACATTGTAGATAAACTAATCTGTTAAAATTTAATTAAAACATTCATTTACTTCAGATTAACTTCCCTGACTATCTACCTGTAGATGAACCTACAAACAATGTGAAGAACAGTGGAAAGAAAGGATGAACAGGAGAGCCCTATTCTCACAATAATATAGCACAGGTCATACAGTGAATATGAGATACGCATAAAAATCCTTAATGGAAATGCTTCTTTGCAGAATACAGAGTGAGCATGAGGAACTTAATGCCACAGTAATATTACTGAGGCCAGAAGTTTATCATCTTTGAGAGGATTAAGTATCCATAATGAGGATGTCCACAGTTACACTACGTAAGATAAAGAGATTATAAGGTTTCAGAAAAGGCATATTATTTACTGTGGGGATTAGGAAGATGTCTTCTCTGTTGACAGATGGATCAATGATTTCATGTTCCTCTGACATATATAGTACTGATTACAGTGTCTGATAGGGTTTTAGACAAGGTGAACAGTTGGTCTAACAGAAGCATTCCCAATATGAAAATCTTAATGTTTCTGTTCAAGATTTTGTGCATATAAGGTTCCCTAACAAAAATGTGGGGAATAAAAATGAACTTCAATGAAACATAAGTTCTACCTAATTTGATCCTAGTATATTGTTAGATCAGGATTAGGAAGCTTTAGAATAACAAAGAAATTGTTAGGTCTTGTTCATTTTTTCAGGCTTTTAACCCATGCTGTACTTTCATCACACCTCTTTTTCCAATGGCAAATTTGGGTCCTCCCTGTATTTTCCTAGACTGAGATGGAGGAGGAGATTGGAGATGCTCTTTCTAGCATTTTTACATGTGCAAAACTTTAGGTTGATTTAGACAAGTTGTTTCATGAGTCCCAACAATAGCAAAGACTGCAAGGAGATGTGAACTTTTTTTTTGTTTTTACTTGCAGTTTTTTTCAGAAGTAAAACTTCTTTTCTGATCACTCAGTCCTCATACAATTACTGAGAAATGTTCAGCTTAGATTTCTAAGATACAGTCTGAAGACTTCCAAGGCCATGAGTGGTGGTGTCCTTGCCTAGCAGTTCCTTTTTATTCACACACAAAAAGGATGGGATGTGGCATCTACCCCACATGCCTGTGCTGGTGAAAGCCAGTAGTGTGCGTGTAGCTATACTGATTGACAAAACTGGGTTTTGGCTGACATACTTTGGGCTTGCTGTAGTTTTAGAAGTGTTACTGGGATAGGTACATGACAAACACCCCCACCCCACCCTGACTCCTAACCAATATAGCCATACCTGTAAAAGCATTAGCACAAACGCAGTTGTATCAGTGAGAAAGTCTTTTGCTGCTGTTTGTTTCATTCAGTCATTCAATATAAACTGTATCAGCTTGAACTTTTATTTACGAAAGAGGTTTACGCATGTAGCTGTACCAGCAGATCCTTTTAAGTTTAGGCAAGCCCTTTTTTTTTTTCTTTTTTTTTTTTTGTTTGCTTGAGGGGCAGGAGGTGGCAAATAAGAGGGAGACTTAGGGTTTTGGCAGAGAGCATCGTTGTGATGAGGTGGCTGAAGATTTTTCTGTCACAGTTCTCTGTGGGAGTTCACTGTGCTCAACCAGGGCAGCAAAAAGCCAGTCACATCTGTGCCATAGCTGCCAAACTTCAGAGTTCAGCACCGTAGTGAAAACATTGATTTATATCCCCAACCTCCCAAGCAAGGATTGACACAGCATGTATGACAGAGGTGCAAGTCCTGCAGTGCGTTACTACCAGTATTCAGCTGACCACAGGTTGAAAGATGTTGCTCAGAGTAGAGCTGGTTTAAAATAGTGGTGGGTTTTAACTGATGTGTCAGTTACAGCCCCTGCTCTTAAATATTTGGTAGGAGGTAAGCAGAAATAGATGGTTGTGTGGGGAGGTGAGAGACGTAAACATAGGTAATTTGTACAGTGGTCCAGTTCTCATCCTAAGGCATAGGAGACCTGGACTCTCCTCCCAGCTCTGCTGCAGGCTCGCTCTGACACACAGGACAAGTCATTTTTGATGGGATTAAGGTAAAATGAGTCCCACTTTACTATGTGTGTGTTTAAAGCAGCCATCCTAAGCACAATTAAGTTCAAAAGAGAGAAACCAGCACTTTGGAGGGATAGTCTGTCTGATGTATTTTAAATATGTTGTGCAATTTAAATACAGTAAGATTTTGAGGCCCTTAGATAATTCTGTACTTGAGCTATGTTAACATGCATCTTGGACCATAACAACCTAATGCTAATAGCCATATTTATATCCTTCCTTTACAACCTGTGCCTGTATGACTGTGGTAACTGTATTAGCAGAAGAATATGAAAATAGTCCTGGGATGAGGAAAACAGAAAATATACATTTCTATGAATATCAAAAGGTCTGATAGCAAAACAGCAATTAAACAGCTTGTGTACTTTCCTGTGGCTATGGCTCCTTTATCACTTAGTCTGTCACTCCCTGGAGTTTGCTAGTCCTGAGCTGCCTTTCAGCAGAACAGGAAACTTCAGGTTAGCTGATATTCCAGGTGTGTGTATAATTCCCCAAAGTGCTGACAGCTCTGCTTACAATTAGTGGTAATGGCAATGATCTTACTGGCATTTCCTTTTTACTGCAGCTCTGCTGGGGAAGGGAGTTGCTGTCATTCAGAATGCCTTGTGGTCAGGCGGAGAGCATGGCAGAGCTGGCCAGGAGCATTTTGGCAAGTGGTACCCAGGAAGACAAGTTCATCCGAGTTAGGTGTGTTAAAATCTTGGAGGCCAAGTGTGGAGATGTAGCAACATTGTTAATAGATACTTTTAATAGCAAAACTGGGTTTTGCACTACTTGAAAGCAGAGTTTTCAACAGGACTTATTAAATGCATGTGGTGCTTTTCCATGTGGATATGTAATCTAGGCTGCTTGGGATAGGTGTGGCTTTTTAGAATGAAACTGTTTAAAGCAACTCAGCAGTGGTGCCAGTGCCTCAGAGGAGCTTCTGAGTTGAGATCTCCAGAGATATTTTAATTTTTTCAGTAGCAATATAAGCTACACCTTTTCTAGTGCTTTGCGCTAAGCAGGTTTCTTCTGTTCTTTTTTTTTTTTTTGCTGTGCAGAATGAAAGGCCCAGTACTGGAAATCAGGGTTAGCAGTGTGAAAGTTTGGGCTCTAACCTCATTGCTGCGTTTCACATAAAATGTCTATTCAGAAGAGGCAGCTGGACATATCTCAAAGGATAGCATCCCAAGAAACCGAATTTCCTGAGGAAACAAAATACTGTCTCAGGGCTACCTGCTTGGACGAGAGAAGAAAAATTTTTTTAGAAATTTTTTTAAAATATGCTTTGTACTCATCGAGGTTTTTTTTTCAGAGAAACAGTAGCCATTTTCTTGGTGTGTTGCTTTCTTGTTCTAAAATCCTTCAGAGGGCTCCTCCTTAAAATATCCTGATCCAGTCCCGTGCAAGGGAGGAAAGTTTCTAATTTTGTGATATCACTGATGAAATAACGTCTTAATCAGTGGGCATGTAGAGTCACTTAATATCTCTGCATGCAATTGCCTGCTTAATCTTAAAAAAAAAAAAAAGGGGGGGGGGGAAGGCACATACATACTCTCTGCCTGAATGCATATTTGCTTGTGTGTGTATTTAGAGTCACGTATGTTTTTAAGGTAAGGAAAGTGTTTTCTGTTCTCTAGCAGCCAAATTCCTGGTACTCTTTCAAACTTGTTTGATTAAAACAGCCTTTAACCTTTGCTTGAATACCTGTTTCTTAAAACAGCCTATAATTCATCCTTGCAACAAGATTAGAACTTGGGGTGTGACAAAATTGACATGTAACTGCCTGGAAACCTTGGGGGAAGGAGAAGGGAGGAAAGAAGATTGAAACACAGTGAGTGCTAAGGCAGAAGTTGTGGGGCTGGAGTCTTATGCAGGGCTGGCTGGGGAGCTGGCAGAAATGATTTCCAGGCGTGTTGTTTATACTGAGACAATTCCATCTCTCTCTCACTTGTGTCAGCTTGCACCCAGAGACCTGCTGAAATTTCAGGCTTTTCTTCCTTTCCGTGAGAGGAGTGGGGGAGGACTTGGAGAGACCTTGTCATCCTCTCTGCCTCCTGCTATAAATTCACTTGGACTGTCACCAGTTTGTTGCTCTCCCCCAACCAATGTAAAACTCCATCTTCACCTTGCCCCCTGCCTCTATGTGCTTGTCACAGATTAGCAGCATTTGCTCTTGACCTTGTTTTGTTTTTCCTCCTCTTCCCAGTGCCTCTTATAGTTAGCGGCTAATTTGTGGAATATCACTTTATACCGAATTAAAGTGCAACATGTTGAGTGGTCTGGTTTAGAAGTACCACAAACAGCAACTGGCTCTGCTGTCAGTGCAGACTGCCTGGTGCAAAGAAGTCAAAGAGAGCTTGTGATTTCTGTTTATTCAAATTCTCACTCGTTTCTGCTTTAGTTTGATTTATTTCATGGTTGGTCTTGTGGGTGTTTTTGTTCTTCGCATGTTTATCACCAGGTTTCCTTTCGGGATGTTCTCTGCCCTGTGTGGGTGATGAATTAGCACGACACAACACGTGGCTGCGCGACGTTGCCTTGCCTGTGTTAAGGCCAGCGATGGCAGAATGGCGTCCTGTGTGTCAGAGCCAGCATCTCGTGCTGGTGTCGGCAGCGGATGAATCGAGTCCCTGGCCTCACCCGCTCCTGTCCGCCTTGCTGCCACCCGTACCACGGGCTGAACAGGCCTTTGGGACAGCCAGGGACCTGCAAAGGCGGTAAAGGGAAGAGGAGAGAGAGGATGGGGTGGTATCGCCCTTACTGTCGGGAGCTGGGATTGTGGCCCATAGCGTGGCTGTAGCAAAAACAGATGGGACTCTCCTGAAGTTACTGCTGTGTTCTTTTTTAATTTGTTTTACAGCAGTGCATAGTGACTGATTGTAGTGTGCGTGCACACAAATATTAGGAAATCGTTCTTCCCTTAAGTCACTTGCAATTTGAATAAACAAGGCAGGCAATCTGAAAGAGATGACTGGAAGTCAAAATGGAGCAAGGAAAGCTGATCGGACCAGTATATTGCACAAAAGATGGGGCAGAGCTGAGATCTGTTATCTGCCTCCCTGGGGCTTTTACCTCATGATCATCCTTCCTCCTTCCATTTCCCTTTCCTCTGAACTAAAGATTAATTGTGCATTGAAATCGTAACAAGAATTTGCAGTGTTAAGAATCTGGTGAGCGGAAGGGAAAAAAATCCTTAAGGAAGTTAACAGTCCACGAGCATTGTCTGTTCCCTAGATATAAATTACTAGGAACTTCCCAGGCAGGGAATGTTTTCCCCTTCTTTTCTCTGCAGCTTGCATTATCCTTAGGTAAGCATATTGTAGCATGCTTGTCTCCGAGTCTGTGTTTTCATCACAGAAATCCTGACCCTACTGGAATCTATCGTGGGGTGGAGAATTCCATTTACCCTTTGCGCTTTAATGCCCAATCTCCACCTTAAAGAATACAGAAAAAACCTGCTTGTTCTCCAGTTAGCAAATAGGTAAAGGCAACCGTTGTAGCTTTCCTGCACCCCAGTCTGCTTTTGCTCTTCCCAGCCTGTGACAGAGATCACCTGTGACAGAGGAAAGAATGTGTCAGAAAATGGTTTCTGAAGCAGATTGTGCAATGGATAGATAGGACGTAGAGTGTGAAACAAAGATAGTTGACTGCAGCAAAAGAGATCTGAGGCAGGCATTAAGAACAACTTTCCAGCTGTTATGGGCACTGGGGAGTTGTGGGATCTCTGTGGTGAGAAGTTTTTAAGCAAGTCGGACAGTTACCTGTCAGTTGGTTGTGCTGCAGGGTGAAGAATAAACTGGAGGTTTCTAGAGGTGTTTTTTCTAGCCCTATTTTCTTACATCATTGGTAGTTCTTTCAAAAGCATGTTTCTCATCTGTCCTGGAGGTGAAGAAAGATTACTGACTGTTTCATCCTCCTCCACAAAGCTTCCACCAGTGGAATCTGGCGGATAGTGAGTACAGTGGTGAATGCAAGCCGATCTGTTCAGGACATTTGATGTTCCCTTTCATTCAGTCCAGGGAGCACATTCTCTGTGGTACTCTGAAGTCTACACGAAGCTGGAGCTTACCTTTGAGCTTGTTGGCAAAATGCTTAATTCAGACTAGCTGTTTCTGGAGAGGTAGAAAGAAAACAAGCAGGAAGAGGCAGAAACCTTGTCTTTAGAGGATGGTGGAAAGCTGTGCACGATTCTTGACTGCTCCTTCAGCTAGCTTCCTTCTGCCAGACATGTTTGTGACACTAATCCCAATAATTAAAGTACACTCTATCCCTTCAATGTATATAATTGGGGTTGGTGAATGAGCTTCATGTCTACCACCCCTTCTATTTTCTCAGTGCCTCTTGGCCTTTTCATGTCTCTTCTGCATTGCATCAGTGCCTCCTGGCAAATTCTGTCTGAGTCTGTCTCTCAGAGCCAAGTGTGCGTCTGGCCTTGAGAAATAATAATAAATTTTGTTCTGTCAGGAGGAGAAGCTGGGACAATCCAGTTGAGATTTGAACCTGTAGTTCAAGGTGTTTTGGGGATTTCATATCACTTAACCCATACCCTCCAGGCATCGCTTGTGTCTGACATGTAAATCAGACTGGAGGAATAAGTGGAACACATTGCTTGGTGCTCCAGAAGAAAGTTACGAGGCAGACCTGTGTCTTTAAAGAGAGTGCCTTCTAATAAATGTTATCTGCAGAGAAATACACCAGCCCCTACATAAGTAGTTAATGTTACTGCTTCAGTGTTGGCTTATAAAACAACTTTATCAATTCTATGACGATAATGATTAACAAGCTGATTTACAAGGGTGGGGTCACAAAGCCATTTGGCAAATTTAGCTTGTCTCACAGTGGCAGTGATACAGAACCTGAGTTTTACAGTATTTTCACCACTTTACCTGGAACGCTAACAGATCCTTCTCTATGAGGACAGTAACCAGGATTTACTCCTGTGCATCTGGTACATGAGGAAATTACAGGTCCAGGTCTGAGGATTCAGGAGAGTTGGGAACACTTCTAGCTCCGTTCTCAGTGTTTATTCCCTGATCACTTAGCCACAGTGAAGTGACGGCATTCAGTTACATGGTGCCTGTGATTATTGGCTGTCCCTTGTGTCAGAGCTGGGAGAATATACAGATGTGGGTAGATTTCTCCTCCTTCTCTTAGATTCTGGACAGCTTCTGTTAAAATATCCTTCATCTGTTGATTTGCCATTATCTTGGATCTTAATATAAGAAAAAAAATTTTTTTTAACTGCTTCTGATTTTACTTTTGTTATCATATGTTGGAAATTACTCAGACTAGCAAATTTAATCTGACGATTATTTTAATCCAGAAACCCTTGATGTGGTTTAACATACTATGACACTTCAGAATTTGGACTTCTTAAACTTGGCAATTCCTCACGTCAAGCAGAACAGTGTATCTGAAAGCTCAGCAAGCTATATTCCCTTTAATGCCTGTCTTGACAGTCCTCATGTAGGCGATCAAAGGTATTTATGATATCCATGCTATGTAAACATCTACTGCACTTTTAGAAGTTGGTAAAAATGCACATACGGTAGGAGATTTGATGACCCTCACTCAAATTCACAACATAGACTCCTGCAAGGATGGAGGTCTTGCTCCTTACCTTTTACTTCTTAGCTAGCATTGCTGACAGGAGCCCTGCCCTCAAAACAAACACTCACTGCCCTGAGAAATGTCTGAAAACTGTACTGTTTTTTCTCTCCTGTCCAGAAAGTTCATCACGTCTGATAGATTTTGGTGTTGATTTATGTGGCCGTGACGGAAAGGTTGGGTGTTTCTGTGGACCTGGTCTAATAGGTGGGCGTAAGGCTGTGGAGCAATAGTGGATTACAACTGATTAATTTTTCCTTCTGTTTCCACACATCCCCCCTCTAGTTCCCCCTAAAGCCCTCTTCGGGAGTGACGCAGTCTGAGTTTGGAGGGGACTTCCATGCTTACCTTGTTTAATCAATATTTGATTGCTTTTCCGTAACACCCAATCAGAGGCTTCTATCATGTCTTTTCTAACTTGAATGACTGTCAGGGGCTGGAGCAAACTCTTAACTAATTTTGTATTAGGGGTTTTTTTTGTGCATTTTTTTTTGTCTTGTTCTGTTTTCCAAACAGAAAATTATTACAAGACGTGAGTTTAGGTTACCATCTTTCTGAGTTGGAACTCTCAACAGAGACGAGAAGTTCTGCCACTGTTACCTTGGCCACGTTTCTAGTTTGGTTTTTAGTACGAAGACATATATTTTGCAACACTGTACTCAGTATATTGCTCTCCTGTGGGACTAGTTTGTGCAACCCTCCTTCATGCTGGTAAGTGTGTTCTCATACCAGGAGTCTTTGTTGACTGAAAAAGGAAGACAAAGTGACTTGACTTCTCTGTGCTGTGTGTAATGCACTGGGGTTTTGGACCCCCTGTACTGTGCTGCATGGGAAGAGGAGGTTTCGGGGGAAGGCTGGAGCTGGAAAGTGGGGACCTTCAGAGGTGGACTTCTACCAGCATTGTGCTCGGTCTGGAGAGCTCGAATGAGAGATGGGGTCAGGACAGAGCTGTAGTTCAGCATGTGTCAGAGGTGAGGGGACTGCCTCTCCTGCGGTGCAGGGCAGTGTTGTGCGCTCAGAAATGTGTTGTGGAGGTAGGGCACAGGGATACCAGTGAGAGTCCCCTGGGCAACACGTGCTGCTCCTGGAAGTTGTCTATGGGCAACAGCCCTATTGTGTGCATAGTGGGCCACTGAGGAGGATTTCTCTGCCTGTGGAGGATGCTATGGTCTATGGCCTTTCCATTTCTTATTCTCTGGAGACAGCTGGCTCTTTCTGAAAACCACACCTTGATAGAGCGAGGGAACTGTAACCAGTCTTTGGATAGAAGGATCAAGAAACCTGTGGGGGCCAGCAGCCCTCCTGACAAGTAGTTAAACTTTGGCTGATCACACATTGCCCTCGCGATCATATTAATGTGATGTATCCAAAGAGATTTCAACTTGTACTATAGCTCCTGTTGCCTTTCATCTTCTCTG
>NW_009610894.1:52175-53135 GCF_000690535.1 Cariama cristata
ATCAGGAAAAACATAAAACCCAGTGCATGTGCGTCGTTTCTTCCCACTGCCCAAGGCTCTTGCAACCGTTGCCAACATTGGCTTGTCTGCTAGTGTTCGTCAGTCCTCACATTCCTCCCCCCACCTCACTCATACAGACCATAATTGTTTCTTTGGATTTATACTGCTACCCAACTGAACAGTAGCACAAAGATATACACAGAAGAAAGTTTGATTTACCTTTATTCATAATTTTGACTTGTATGAAAAACCTCTGTTCTAGAAATGATCTAAAATAATTGTCCCAACACCCCTTTGGCATGTGTTCAGGTACTGTGTACCCCTTTAGTTTCTCCCACTGCTGCAGACAAGTCTCTGCCTTCCCCTCTTGCTTGCCAAATACCACCTCAGCTTTCCCAAGCTGGGTGCAGGAGGCTGGGCAGTGGGGTGGGTTGCTGCTCCTGGTGGCTCTTCTGGCGGCTCTCCTGGCTTCTCCTCTCCCCTCCCCAGCAGCCCCAGCACCTGCAGCCGTGCTGTGGCTGGAGGGATGCTCTCTGCAGTGTGGGCAGGGAGCCTGTATGGGAGGCTCCTCCAAAACACACTTTGTCCCATTTAGGGTGGGAGATAGATGGCAGTTAGTGTAAAAAGCAGTACTCATTTTGTTGGTTTAAATTGTAAGTGCTTTGAGGGCAGGGCCTGTCTTTTATGTGTGTACGTGTGGGTGTGTATTTTTATACAATTCCTAATGTGAGACACGCAGTTAGGAGCTGCGTTATGCAAAGCCGTGGCTTTATGTCCTGTGGCAGCTTAGAGAAGTGTTTTTCCAGATCTGCAGAGGTGGACTGTGATTCTGATCTGAACACAGGTGATTCAGAGACACAACTTGCTTTGGACCTCTGAACACAAGTATTTTCCTCCCGTTGCCGCCAAACAGTGTACCCCAATATATTCCAGGTGCAGCAGTGGTAAGCTAACTGTAAG
>NW_009610894.1:53166-91942 GCF_000690535.1 Cariama cristata
AGCGTCGCCCTGTGTTCAGAATCTTTTTGGGATGGGTTTCTCAACCAGTTTAGGAAGAGAAAGCTGTATTGCACCCTCCATCAGTTGATGACCAGGATGCCATCATCAGACACCTTTCACTCTTAATTTTGGACAACGAAGCAATTGCTTGCACTACAAAGAATTTGGATTAGAAAACAGACCTTGCTCTTCATGTGTGCTATAGGTAGAAGAGAATCTGAACTCAGCAAAATTTTAATTTGTTTTAAGCTTGATGCTTTTTTTTTTTTTAAGAGGCAGGAATAAATTTTTAAGCCTTTGCAGGTGCATGTTGGGACTGTGTGATATTACAGGGATAAGTCAATGGTGACATTTTTGGTTTCTGTTCCTTTGGCATACTCTTAACTTACTTTTATGCTAAATTTCCATGTTTCTTATGAAATGTGATAGACTGTTCTGCAGCTCATAGTGTGCGATTTCACAGTTTCTTTATTTTGTAAACTCATTTTGTAAGCTTATTTTCTAAACTGAAATGTCCTTGGGAAAGGTTTGGGTCAAAGCTTAGGAGTGACTCCAGCAGTGAGAACAGAGATGTGCTGGGTTACACTGCATGGGGGCTGTGGAGTCTCCGTCACTGAAAGGCTTTAGTAACAGATACAGCTGTAAAGAACGACACAGATGTTACTGGCTCTGCCAAGACGGCCTCTTGAGGTCTTTTCCCGCCCCCCTGCCCCGGGGCCTGGTTTCCCTGATATCTGGATAATACATTACGTTTGTTTAACACACTTCTATTGTTTAATCGCTTGTGTTTCCTTGAGGAACAGCTGGGAGAACATCCTGGGACTCTGCCATCATGGTTCTGGGATGTCTAAACTGACCGACCCTGGGCCTCCAGCTGTCACAAGAGAGTGCTTAGTCACAGAAGTTTTGACACCTTTGATTACATGTCCTATGCTCCTTTTCCCAAGCCATAAAACACTCACTGGGGAAGTGTTACCATGAAACTCCTCCTGGGGACAGCGAGTGAAATAATCCTTTTTGCTTACCAGGGTAAATGGAGATGAGGATTTTATTCTTATCAACTACAAACACAAATGAGAGAAAGCTGCAAGGAAAAGTCATATCCTGTGCACAGCCTTGAGATCTCTGATGAAACAAAATGACACAAAATTTACAGATGCTAAAAATAGTGATAACATCAGTTTGATGTTGCATTTTGTCTTCCTCCTGTAATACAGTAAAATGACCTGTAATCCACATTGCAAAATTGGCATGCATGGCTCTTTGAAGGTACCATCTTCATGATGAAAAGCTCGAGAGGGACTTTTTACAAGGGTATGTAGTGATAGGACAAGGGGCGATGGCTTTAAACTGGAAGAGGGGGGATTTAGATTAACTATTAGGAAGAAATTCTTCCTGGTGAGGATGGTGGTGAGGCAGTGGAAGAGGTTGCCCAGAGAAGCTGTGGATGCCCCCTCCCTGGAAGTGTTCAAGGCCAGGTTGGATGGGGTTTTGATCAACCTGGTCTGGTGGAAGGTGTCCCTGCCCATGGCAGCGGGGTTGGAACTCAGTGATCTTTAAGGTCCCTTCCAACCAAACTATTCTATGATTCATTGTACGTCTGCAGTGGCCAGAGTTACAAGCCAACCCACTACAGTGCTGTGATGAACCATACAAATAGCTGAATAAATAGGGACAAATAGCACCAGCTCCTTGGGGGCAGCTGCCCACTCTCAATCTGTCTTGCTAGGTTGCAAGCTTTTCAGCATAGGAAACCTTTTGTGCCTTGTACAGACTTAAAATCACCTCTGGTGCTTAGGAAGGTAATAGATTATGTTAACTTTGTTTATTACATTATATAAATGTGGTTTTAATTCAGAGATTTAACTTTTAAGTCCTTGCTGACAGTGACATTAGTACAGATTTAGGGAGTTTGTTTGCAGCTCTGTCTTCAGCTTGGCATTTTAAGCTGAGCTCTTGTGGCCTGTCAGAGGTGGTTGCTGTAGCATGAAAATACTTTGGAAAACATGTACGTATTGTGGTTTATTTATTATCTTTGTATGCGTATTTCATCTATTAGTGCTAAATGGCTTTTTGAAGGGTGATTGTAGCCACGTCACTAGCTGGGTAGCTTCCCTGTTTTCCTCCTGTTTATCGAACACTATCAGCTTTCATGTCTTTCCCCTACTTCCAACTTGTTTGGCTTTTGGACCCTCTGTAACTCTGGACTCTGCAAGCAAAAAATTCCTTTCCTTAAAATGAGAAACAAAACTCAGCCTAGGAGAGCTAAACTAACTTCTGACCATCTGTTAGAAGGTTAGTAATATCACTACCTTGAACTATGGCTTTATTTTCATATTTCATGCAGCAGCTTCTCTGCATTGTTTATATTCTGGTTGAAGGGGATCTTCCTATCCCAGGATGCAATAGGAACGTCATTTTTCCTCTAACATGAGCAGATGTCCTATCTGCAGTACTGGCAATAACATTGCCACTTCCTGTTGTTGCAGATGTTGTTAGCAGGCTAGAGCTGAAAGCAAAGAGGGGGCACATTTCAGCCTGTGCCATTGAATGCCATCAGCATCAGCACTACTTATGCACCTCCTTTCCCATGTGTACTCCTTAATAGTGGCTATCTCAGCTAGCGGAAAGTTGCCCTGGAACACAAATTTATTTCCTTTCTACTTTACATAGGAGAGGAGTGCTTCCAAAATCCCTGTGGTTGTTCTCTGCCTTGACCTTTGCTTTCTCTAGATTCGTTTACACTGAACCCAAATTACAAGTGGTGTATTACCATATTTAGGAAAGGGGTGCCTGAACTAAATCTGGCACACTTTTAAGTGCCAATCTCCCCACTTTTAGGTTTCAGGGCACAGCCCTGTGCAAGTCTTCAATCAGCAATTATTGCATTCTTTTTCCTTTTTATAGGAGGTCGCTATCAAATCCCATGACACATTTCTACCCCTAATCTGGCAGGCTGCCATTCAGACCACAGGAAGCCCTGGAGAGAGGGATATACACTTAGAGCCTTATTCCATCTTCATTATTCCCATTCCTTAAAGCCTCTGCAAGTTTGTTCTGAATGGAAAGTATTTTGCCTGAATAGCACCCTTATTGAGGCATTGTCACCAAGTCACAAATTTAGAGGAGTGTTGTGGCTAGCAGTTTAATCTATACTGCATGGCCGTTATTTCACACCAACACAGGGAGTGCTAATCACTTCTAATGGTCTAGCAGGATTGTCTGACAGTGAGGAACTTCTCGATTTGAGAGCTGGACACTGAGGGGGGAAGAAAACCAGTTCCTGTTCAAGATTTTATCTGAGAATTTATTCATTTTGACAATGAGGGGAATATTGTATTTTAATGGTTATCAATGGGAAACACAACCTTACTAAAGGAGGAAAGCCAAGGTTCTGTTCACAAAAAATATGCAAAAAACTTGTGGTTTGGAGGAAAAGGAACAAAGACAAAATTGTGATTTGTGCATAAAAAAATAACAAGAAATTAAAATCACAAATGTGAGGCAGTATCCATAGCTGCCAGATGATAATATGGAAGCCTTAAACTCATTTTCTATCTACTTTTTTCTACCTTAGTATATGAATGCATTGTTGTGCTTAAAATGTCTACTAATCTTGTATGTTATTGCCACGTAGAGACTTACAGAGAGATAGTAACTTTATTTTTACATTTGCATCATTGCCAGTTCATTGGCTATTATGATCACTTGTGATTTCATGGAGCTATAATTGTTGCGAAGTAACTTACCTGTTGTTTTAACCAGCAGCACTTAGCTGCATTTCTGTATTAATAAATATTGTCTCAGTCCTTCAGAGAGTTCTAGTCGTTTTTATGAGGTTCATTCAATACTGTCTTCTCATTTCAGGTGATTGAAGGAAAGCTGGCTCCTTTCTTGGGGAAGGTGATCAAGTTTGCCACCTCTCATGTGTACAGCTGTAGCCTTTGTAGTCAAAAGGGTTTCATCTGTGAGATTTGCAACAATGGAGAAATCCTTTACCCCTTTGAGGACATTTCTACGAGCAGGTACTGTGATGTCAGTGGTATATTTGACTCGCATATGATATCCTTGCAGATTCTCAGCCTTGTGACCTCTTATTTAGATAAGAGAGGACTGAATCCCACTAATGCACGTTTCTGGGCAGCTACACTAGATTACTGGTTCAGGGAGGCCATGACAAGCAGGCTTGGAAATAGATGGGAAAAGCTACTTCTCAAAGCCCTGTAAGTCTGAGAACAGCTGTTCAAAAAGGGATGAGTCCCCAGTAGCATCATGCAGTGTGATTTATCCAAAGCTCTTCTGAGTTTGCAAAGTGTCCTGAAAAGGTAAATGGATTCTCTGGAGTGATCACAGACATCTTTCTGGTACCTGGTGTCCCTGGACGCATGATGTACTGGGATTGTTCATTATAAAACAAGAACCATCTATTCTAAAGTGTTTTTCACATGAAATGTTATGGCTAATTCTTTGTTTTCTGTGTGCATACTACTTTGTGCATATGTATGCAAGATTTTTTTTTTTTTTAATGACATTGCTATTCTTGGGTGGCTACAAAACAAACATGAGCGTATGCCAGTGCTAAACTAAATGAAAGAACTTTTATTTCACATTATCTGATGCTACTGGATGCCAGATCAGGGACAGGAGTCACATGGAAAACCTAGAAGCAAAATGCAGGAAACCAGAGCAGACTTGGCAACACAGCAGTGTTACTCTTTTTCAAAAATGTCTTGGAGAATCTGTTTTGGTTTTGTTTTGTTTTTTTTAAATGCAACAGGAAGACAGTATATCTGACAGCACAGCATTCCTCCATAGATAAGTACTTTTCTGGCTGTTTCAAATACAGTCATTTTAATTTGTTCTCCAAAGTGTTGCATTGAAGGGAAAAAAATTGAAGAGCCACCTTTGGAAACAATCAGGACCAGCCTGTTAAAAGGGCTTTGTTAAGAACCTGATTCCCCTGCGTACACAAAGATGTTAAATTACAAGTAACCACGGACTACTCTTCAGGGATTTTCAGCCTGACCGGAGTTTCAAAGACTGTTTGCACATTCTTTTTCCAGGCTCTCATTCTAAAAAATGCATTGACAAAGCAGTGGGCATAAGCTAAACAAGGTGTGCAGCTGAGCTCTATAAACAGTTTTGAAGAAAGAATGTATCTAGGGTGCATGGTGAGACAGTCTGAGTTAGAGAGAGACACTAAGATGACATAAAACATGTCTGTTGAGACTGTGTAAAAGGTGATTGAAGACATTCCCAAACGATTGATGAGAATGTGTAAGAGCATTTGGGAAGACAGGTTTACTTGAAATGTCTGTGCATTTGATTTGTCTGGGGAATTTTTGGTCACAAAAACATTGTTGGGTGTATATTGTTCCCCCGCCCTTCAGCTGAGATCAGTCTTACCTTGCAATTACAGAGTTTAAAACCTTCTGGAATCAAACAGTATTTGTCATCAGTTCAGTGAAAGCCAAAAGAAGCTGCTCAAGCTCCTGTTTTTATGTGAATCAGAAGCCAGGAAGGACTTTTGTTCATATTTCACAAATGTGAAGTCATGGTTGATGTCATGCCAAAGGCAGCAGACTTTGTTAATGATTTTAATTAAAACACAATCAGCATTAAAGGTTCTCCAATATTTCTCTTTCTTATTTTGTCAGAGATCATTCTGCTTACTCCTTTTGTACTCCTTATCACTAAACCTTGCTTTTATCTCCAGCATTTTCCATTTCCCTTGCTAGTTGGTTTTCTCATCTCATTACTACTCGTGTGTGCACATGCACCTCTGTGAAGCTAACCAGATTATTTCAGTTTCATACTTTTGCTCTTTTCCACCTTCAGGCTAGAGTCAATTCATGCCAACAGAGGAGCTTGTGTGTTTTACTGTGCGGCTCCATCAGCTGCAAAGCAGTGAAGGAGAAGGCCAGGTAGAGGGGTTTTGTGTTTGTTTCCATCTCTTACAGATGAGAGATTTCTCATCTGTGCTGACCACTACAATGACAAGTGTAAGGTGAGGAAGCTAGTTAGAAATAGGTAATATACAGAGTAACCTGTGGCAGATGGAACGGCAAGTCACAAAAGGTTCATGTGAAGACTTGCAATTATACCTGAAATTTCTGATGACTTGTTCAGCTTTGCTTGTTAGTTAAGTGTCATAGAGAGCTCTGAGTAGACAGTTAGCTCAGGTTTGTGATTTAGTTGTACTATTCTGAGTCCACAATGTACAGTGAGAATTGACTATGATTCCCTTTCTCAATCCTGGTTTTCTAGAATTGCTGTCTACAGCATAGTATTCACATTTTGTACTCAGTACTAGACTGCCAAGTACCCTGGCTGTAGCTGCTGAGTTAAGGAGGGAAGAGCAGCTGAACTCTGAAGACCATGTTTTTCCTTCTTGTTTTTGAATGTTGCTCATTGACTTTTAAGCATGCTACTAATTCTACCAGCAAACTGAGCGGTTAGGTTAGAAATATTCAGAAGTGGGTACATGACAGCTTTTGCAAACTTCACCTCTCTGTTGAATGTTTGAAAAGTGAGGTCTGTTTGTGTGGGGGTATGTCTGTGTTGAGCTGGCATTTGTTTTTCTGGCTACCTCCCTAACCTTTCTCACTCTTTGGAGAGAAGAGTGACAACTGTCAGGGAGGCCATTACAATTCCAAGGTGGTTCTCAGCTGGCTGTTACCTTTTCATACTCATGGTCTCTTAGGTCAGCTTTGAGGTGGAGAGATTGTTTCTGTCCAAAATATTCTCAACAGTTTCTGGAGCAGTCCCCAGTAGGAATTTATGAAGGATGGGTCTCCTTTAGATAGATACAGCTGAGAGAAAAGGAGGGCCCCTCTTGAGGACTGGAGTTTCTCTTTGGTCAGGTTATTTGCTTGAGAGTCATTTTTGTCAGTCCTTGAGCAAACAGAGCAAATACCTGGGTTATGCACTCCTCAGGGTTTGAATACACACATATTACATACCCTTCTCTCACTAATCAGCATGACACATTCCTTTGTTGGCAAACGGTTCCAAAACAAACACAATCAGTTCACTTAATTAGCGGGTCTGTGGGCTGTGCTTGGCAGGCTCTTTACATCCTGCTCAACAATACAGCACAACAGTTTGCTGACTTGAATGTAAGGGTGGGCTCACAAAGTCATAAGCTTTCTAATGATATTTCCTTTCTGTGGCTTTTCTTGGAAGGTGGCCATTCTGCACAGAGCTTAATGAAAACTGTGATTCAGTAGTTAAACAATTTCTTTAAAATTGTCCCATCCTTTAAGATGCCTCTCCCAGTCAGTTTGATTCCTCTGTCCCCCATTTTCCTCTCTTCTGTCTTACCCATATTCATATACCAGTTCATCAGCGTTCTTTCTACATTTCACAAATTCGGCATCTTTTTGAAGGCCTTTAAATCAGGACAACTATATTTAAAGCCTCCCGAGTTAATTGCACATTTCATGGATCAAATTGCCAGCTAATATAAACTCTCACAGCTCTGCTTTTGCTGGAGCTCAGGCAACTTAACCTACCTCCTGTTTTATTTCTGGGACTAAATTTGCCCCGGGCTTAAATTTAGCAAATAAATGTATAAAAATATCCTATTATAGCACTAATTTTACTTGTAGAAGTGTTGTGAACTGAGTTTAAAAATTCCTGGTTATAAATTGGCTTGTTAGAGCTATCCTTGCCCATTTGTTAGCAGCCAGGCACTGCCACTCAATTTGTTCTGATACTGCTTGTTCTTCATTAACATGGTGGAAAGTTTTTGTTTCTTTCTCTTAAAATTAAAAAAAAAAAACAGGCAGAAGTGAAAAGAAAATCGTAGAATCATAGAATGGTTTGGTTGGAAGGGACTTTAAAGACCAGCTTGTTCCAGCCCCCCTGCTATGGGCAGGGACACCTTCCACCAGACACCAGCTTGCTCAAAACCCCATCCAACCTGGCCTTGAACACTTCCAGGGAGGGGGCATCCACAGCTTCTCCGGTCAACGTCTTCCACTGCCTCACCGCCCTCACAGCGAAGAATTTCTTCCTTGTATCTAATCCAAATCTTCCCTCTTCCAGTTTAAAGCCATTGCCCCTTGTCCTATCACTCCATGCCATTGTAAAAAAATCCCTTCCCAGTTTTCTTGTAGGCCCCTTTTAGGTACTGGAAGGCTGCTCCAAAGTCTCCCCAGAGCCGCCTCTTCTCCAGGCTGAGAATGCCTGTGAATGGTACTGTTGTCTATAATATGTGACTGTATTTGTTTTATAACATGGAACAATTTTCAACAAGTTTTAAATCTTAAGGAATACTGAGGAAAAATGCCATTGGAATAGGAATAGAATTATTCATGAAAATGGTTTTCTGTCCAGTTAGATAATTAAGTAATTAATTAGTAGTTATGGTTAAGATTATTATATGCTACCCAGTTAATAAAGTTTTTGTCTTGTCTGTGTGTTGGCATCCTAGTGACTACTTTCACAGGCAATTTGTTTGTTTTGCTGGTAAAGCTTCTAGCTTGGTTAAGAACTATTTAGTCAATTCCTTGCCTTTTATGTGGTGACTATAGATCTATGTGAACCATGGAGAGTTGCTCTTTTGTGTTCGTATTCATTTATCAAGGCTAAGCTGTTTTCACTTTATGAAGTTAATTTGTTCTGCAGATCAGTTAAGACATGTAGGCCTTTTAAGATACAAACCAGAAGACCTAAGTTTAAAATAGATGTGCCACAGAACGGGCTTGACTGTATCAACCAGCTTGGATGCCTCTATAATCTTCAACCACCATCCTGATAAGACCTATGAATGTACTTAACTTTACAATAGTGAGAAGTCTTACTAAAGGCACTGAGGCAGTGCTTAGCTTTACATGCATGCCAAAGTCTTTGCAGGGTTACAGCTCGCTGTGTTATGAATGCTGTGTCACTGGACAAAACCAACTTTGAGCATTTGTGAGAATGTTAGAGATAGATATTAGGTGGAGAAACTGAAATACGTAGTATAGAGCATTTCCAGGAGATTGCTTGGCACAGGTCAAAGGCATCACTCAAAGTACATAATTTTCCCTCTTGCTTTGATTAGTATGTTTTATGCTAGACAGCCTTTCCCCAAGCCCAGTTCACCTGACCTGTGCTAGTAGTTTAGTACCTAATTTTTGAAAGAGCTTAGCTTATCAGATGTTGATAGTTGGTTCAAAGCACCCTTAAGTGATCTGCGCAGCACTTTCTTTAAAGAAACTTAGGCACCTAAGTAGATGTTAAGTTCTCTTGATAATTTAATTTTGCCTGAATCCATCAAAACTGGTCAAAATCTTCTGGCTCAGATCTTCTGATTTTTGTCTGTGCACAGTAATGTTATCTAGAATACATAAAAAGAAAGAGATAAAATATACTGGCTTTTTCATCAAGCATTGTATTTTCAAACTGAATTAGCTTTAGAGGTTGGTTTTACCTGCCTCGTGTCAGAGTGGTCTTAACTAGAACGTTCAGCGCAAAGGCAGGTATTTATTTCAAGTAGGAGGGTCTCTGCCATGCTGCCTTATGCTCTTCCACGCTGGCTGAACATGGCTCCCACCTTGCTTCCAGTTTCTATTTTGGAGCTCCCCTGCTGTGCCTTCTTCCTCACTCTAGTTATTTCAAACTTGCCAGTCAAGACCTTTTAATTTATCCTCCTCCTTCCTAATGTAAATTCCCCTTTTAAGATAGATTTGTCCATCTTACTAATATGGTTTCTTGTAGACCACACAACAGCTTTTCAATTGCTTTTTAGCCCATGAAAGCCAACACTGCCAGCTCTAAGTGCTCAGAAATTCTAAGATTACGTCAAGAATCTTGTTGTTTATATACTTACTTTATTTTTTTAAATGTTAATTTCGTTTTTTCCATCTTGGGCCCAGGTAGGTATGTGTTCAACATGACAGCAGAGCTATGAAGTCCAGGTGCCTTTGCCTTTCTCTTTTATTAAAAGCGTAAATCCTGGCTTAATCACAGGATTTCCAGACTTGAGACTTGCAGAAAAATGCAAAATAGTAGCATCGTGCGGTCAAATTATAACAGTTGAGGGCAGTATGTTAATATTACTGTTAATAGTATTGCCTAACTCGTTGCTTTTAAGTCTTCAACCACCACTTTGTGAATACAGTTCATTAATAATAGGAGAGGTAGAGAGGCGAAGTCCAGTTCATGGCATGGCAGCTAGCAGATGCAAGGGATATATGTCTGAGCAATGTAAACACTGGAATCTCTGTGGCATCTCAGCCTCTGCAGTGGTTGGCAGGTAGTGGATCTACCACACTGTAGGGCTTTTCCTCTTTTCAAAGTAACTTAGCTCCACTGACTAAAGTGTAATCACATGAGTTTCAGATTAAATGTTTTAATACTGGTTTTAGTGTCCCTTTACTGGTTTCTTGCGAACTGCTGTGTACAGGCCACTATACTTGGCTTGGGATCTCTGTACTTGGACAACTCGCAAGGTGCAGTACTGAGGTTGACAGTCAGTCCTTATTTCTCCTGCTGGATGCAAGTATGGAAACATAGGTAGACAAATGTAGCGTAAATCCCAGCAGCCACAGCTGAGAGGGAGCTGAGGACATGGTTCCCTCCTTAATCAGGAGCGAGAGAGTTCTGCAAACAGGGGTCTGGGAACTGTAGGATCCCTTTGCTCCTGCTTGACCCTGCTGCCATGCTCCAGTGCAGTAACACAGCAGGTGTAGGATCTGTAGATCTGCGGTGTGTAGGACACAGCTATCACAGGAGGATAGCAGGTGGTTAAATCAAGCTGTTCTTGTTCAGCCCCAGCTGTAACTAATTATTCTGTGAGCACCAAAAACAAAGGCCTGCTCTGCGATTTCTCTGGGTCTAGTGATGGAGGAGTTAGCACTGATGCTTTCCCCCACTGGTGGAGCACTGGTGATTTTCTCTACCCTCCAGTGACCTGCCCGCTTTTCCCCTCATTTGTGAGGCTTTAATATCTCTGACCACTTTGCACATCTGTTGGATGCAGTTGACCTTGGCAGTGGGTGCTGGCATGACAGGACTAGGGGCAAGAGATGGTGCAGGTGGGGAGGCACCCAGTGGCAAGCCCTGGGCAGCCAAGCCACGACAGGGCCGTATTCATTCGTCCTCCCCCGCTGCCTGGAGCACTTCTCCAGCAACTCAGTCTAACCCATGCTGTGTAAAAGGGAGCAGACCCTGCTCTGGCAGTTTTCATGCAAGGACACCAGGTAGCATGTCATTCAGCCATCCTGGGGTGGCATTACTGGAGCAGCGGTCGTGGTGGTCACAGACATTGTGTCAGGCTGTGTTGGGTCTGGTCCCTGCAGCTGTTCCAGAGGTGCGAACCGCAGGCACTCTACTTGGTGAGTCCTATCAGTGCAGGCTGACAGTTGCTGTATAGTCCTTGCTAGCTGCCACCTGTAACCACCCCACCCCTCTGCATCGGTACCCCCAGCACACGAGCTGGGTCGATGGTTGGCGGTTGGTGTTATTTCCACTGTGTCTGTACCCTCCGGGGCCAGCCCAGGAGCCAGCCATGCCTTTATAATAGAGGAGCGTTTTCAAGCTCTGCTGGCATATCAAGGGTTACCCCTGTCTGATGAGCAGGTATATGGAAAGGAAAACTATGATTGTGCTTTGAATCACTGCTGGCTCCCTGAATACGGAATTAATCATTTAGAGTGAATTTCAGACATGTAACAATTTAAGGGGCTGGGTAGTGGGCTCTGCTCTGGTTTTGTTTGGCCTTATTTTTTTCCCCTCTTCAGAGGCAAATTTTTCAAAAGCTAGTCTGAAGTATTAACAGGTTTTAAGTAGGATATTTTAAAAAAACCCCTGTGTCTAGTAAAGACCGTAAGTATGTCATACAAGCCATTATCTTAACAAGCTCCTTATAGGGACGAATCAATGTTATATTAATGCCAACTTTCTTCCATTCATTTGCCTCATGGGCTTCCCTCCCTAGGCAGGCTCCTTGGGTTGGTTCCTAGGCAACTGTAATAATATTGCTGCACGTGTGTGTCAGGCATTGATTGCCTTTGGGGCTTTTTTTGTGTTGTAAGTGAACACAGGCTAGTCCGTTTTCTTTTCCTTTGTGTTCTGCTAAACTCTCTGAGAGTTTTGAAGGGTGCGTCTGTGATACTCACAGCTGAGTAATTCAGAAATACTTACAGACAGGCACACGTCCGTAGTGTGGGATGGTGATCAGGCTGGAATCCCCAGGCAAGGTTTACTTCAGCTACTGTGGTTTGCTCTTTGGGGTTTTTTTAATGGCCAAGTTACAGGTGGCTTAGTATTTTGGATGCTTGGTGAATGTATAGCATCAGCTAAAGAAAACATAATGAACAACCTTATTTTATCTTGTTTTCACTTTGCATGAAGGGAAAGGAAAAAACCTGAAGAGTTCTAGTCATTGAAGGGTTCAGCCCTAAATCAAATCCTTACTGAAATTCCTTTAAAGGGATTACTCACTTGAGCAGATGTGTGCAAGGTTTGGCATAGAGGAAATGGGCTTTTTAAATGAAAAAAAAGAAGTTAATATATAATATTACAAGAAAAAGGATGATGGGTGAACACGGCATTGCAGTGAGACAGGAAAGCTCTTTGCCCTTCTCAGCTCTTCTAAGAGCTCCTGGCTGACCTTGAGCAAGTGAGTTCACCTTTTGTTTCCCATTTGTGAGGTGGGAATGGTGGTATATCTGTCATCCACCATTTGTTCATTTCAGGGATGAACAGCATAACCATGAGCTGCTTTGATTCCCCACTTGGTGTTTGGAAGCCAGACAGGTACAGCCTCTGTGCGTAGTACCGAAGCTATTCTAATAAACCTTGCTGATCCCAGAAGCTTCATCCCAACAAGGTCACGCTGGTCAGTCTGTTAACCTGTAAGGTTCCTAGAAGACAAATAAAACTGTCTTTCAGATGACACCCTCGGCCACCAGTTGATCATCCCTGGTTTATTTTGTCTGCTTAAGGTGGAAGATCTTTGAAGCTTCTTTGTATTGCAGCTCCTCTTTGGGCACCTGATCTTACCCATGGGCGCCTAAATGGTGGTGCAGTACAGAGGAGAAATAGGAGTGTAATCAATTGGTTGTCCAGAATCTGGAATTACTTGAGCCAAAAGCCTGTGAAATACCTGTGGGAAGCATGAAAAGAATTTACAACTTACCAAATATTGGTATGTATGCGTTTCAAATGCCCAGACTTAATGGGAGATATTAACATTGACATTTCCTCAGCATACAAGGAATGATTTTATGCTTTTAATGTAGCAAGGCTTTTCTTTTGTAACTAGTAATGATAATAATAAGAGCATTATAATACCTGTCTGGCTGTGGAGAGCTTTGCCCTTTCTCTCTTACACTTTTCAGTGCAATAGAAATTATTTAGAGGATTGAATAATTCTCTGCATTTTTGTTACTCTGGTGTTCAAACAAGTAAAATGTCCGTAAAACATAAAACACCCCCTGTAGTCTCAACAGAAATTGAGTTGGTCAGGAAAGAGAAAAAAAGAGAGAAAACACTGAAATAGAGAGGAAAGTATTTCAGATGCCACCTCAGAAGACTGAAAGTCTGAATGAAAACAACATGCAATGTTCACCAGTTGTTCAAGTAATGTCTGAAAAATAGCAAGATGCTGTTAATGTGCAGTATCGCAATATCATTTATTAAAGAAGGAAATATGAAAGTCCTGAATGGCTACGGGCCCATCAGCTTATTATCAGTGGTGTATAGAAATCTCACAAAAGATGGAGAGACTTTCTGGCCTCTAGCCAAAGAAGTCAGGATTCAGAAATAGTACCTGACTGTGAATTACCTATGACAACAGGAAGAGTTAAGGGAAAGATAAGTAAGTGTACTGAACTATTAGGTGAGCCTTTTGTAGACTACAAAATGTCTTTTTTCTCTGGAGAAATAAAGGCATTTTGGAATACTGAGGCTTGAAAACAACAGTAAAGAAAAACTGTGAAACTCACATGTGGAGATAAAATTAGATGTCAGGATTAAATAAGAAGCAATCTGTTTGTAATATTCTAAGAGGGAATATAATTTTGTTGGGGTTTTTGGTATCACTGGAAAATTTCTTGCGGTGAGATTAGGAGTGGTCAACCAGTTGACTTTTCCAGGGTAAGTTAAGACTGACTGTATTTAATACTGTGAGAAGCAAAGCTGTAGATGGGTTGGGGTAGTATAGCTCCATCACTTTAAAGGGACTACCTTACCATTTGCACAAAGGCAGAGCGAGATCAGCATTGTCCCCCGACCCTGCTGACTGAGTTTCTTTAGCAGTGAGAGGATACAAGCATGCAGTGAAGACTGACCCAGGTATTGTCTCTACCTGTCCCTACGAAGAGCAAGAGACAGCTTTGTTCTCCAGCTCAGAGCACTGTTCTTCCACGCGGCTCTTTTGTTGTCATCTGCACCCCGCGGTTGGGCCTAGGAGTACATCAGTCTTCACTGGCGAAAGAAGAAAATAGGTCTTCAGGGTGGCAGTCAAGGGTGGGGGAGCCAGAATGGACCGACGACGGTCACGATGGCTGCCAGTGCAATGGACTGTGAGATCCAGGCTGGCTGTTTGTGCTGCCTCTGGTTAGTGCCTGATCATGTGGGGTCCTGGTCAGAGCTTCGGCTATTGCACCAACTCTAATAAATAACAGTGCAGACATTTCTTCTCTTTTTTTTGGTTCTGAGTGATGTGAGAGGAATTTGTTAGTTTTTTCCACTGAGCTTGTTTCTGAAAAATTAATTCATATTAATTTAAACACCATCAATCTTTGTTTTCTCTGCTGATAGCTTTTGACTGGGGAGAGCAGGTGTGCTGGCTCTTCTCTTATCCTGCTCCATCCATTTCAGCAGCAGTTTCTGGTAAGCTTTGTCACCTCCATATGTACTGAGGAGAAATATTGAGCAAGTGTAGGGAGTGGCAATGTGAGAGCACAAAATTACACTCCTCATCAATCATTACCCTCTAGCAACTTCCAGGGCACTGTAAATTGCTGACTAACAAGGGAGAATTAGCTTGATAAAATCACCATTAGTGTCAGTTCAGAATGATGTAAAGTTTTAAAGATGCTGCTGTCTTCTCTGTCTCTCCCTCATCCATTAGTGTGTCTATTCATGGAGAGCCCAATCCAGCAAAGCACGTAAGCACATGCTTAATTGTAGGCAGATCAGTAATCCCAAGGAAATCACTGGGATATGAGTCCTAAGCATGTGTTTATGTGCTTCACTGGATCAGGGCCATAACACACACTCTCTGAGCACAGAAATTATATATATATATCTGTGTGAGCCAGTTTCTTGATTCAAAACCAGATTTAGACTCACTAGCTGGATGGACTTAGAAATATGACAGTCAAGTTTTACTGCAAGAGAGCATAGAAGTTAGTAGATATACAGCATTATACTTAGCCTCTTTAACCTTCCTCTTCTTGTTACTTGAGCTTTATCAGTTTATGCTAGCTAGAAATGTGCCTCTCTAAACCTCTGCATAGCCTTCTCAAAACTCTGCAGTTACTAAAATTTAGACCATGTTTGGACCCATGCATAAAACTTAAAGTGCAGCCAGGTCAGAAAGAGTTTTTTTAAAGTTACAGGTGAGATGCAGATGCAGCTGGTGCAGCTAACAAGTTGTATTAGCTTATGGACTTCTCTCAGTATTGCCAGACTGCATGCCAAGTACTACAATTTGCCTTACAGCTTCTCAGTGTTTAGAGTTTATTTCTTCACGTTTTCAATTTTTCTTCACAGTCTTGAAGACAAGAACCTTATTTCTAAAAAAAAAAAACCAAAACACCACACAACAAAAAAAGCTGAAAGCAAACAAACAAAAAACTCACTAAAGATATAACAATGGATACTTCGATTCTCATATAGCCATTTGACTGCAATAGCTGTGAAAAAGGAAGAGTGCAAGGCATTTCAAGACTTCCCACAGAATCACCAGGGTGATCAGTACCCCTCATTTGTATTTCAGAATTGTTCTGAAGTTTGATGTTTTGTTGCTTTCATTATTTGATTATCCGACTGGCATCTAAGACTTTGTACCTCTGACACTGTCATCCTTTTATTTTTTTCATTTCACTGCAAAGCTATAGTGACTTGACTCATCACCACAGATAGTTATTTGCATTGAAAGGCTGAGAATGTCCAGCTGTTTAGTTTTAGCCCACTCCATGATCACCAGATGTTTCATTGCTCACAGCTAGCTGGAACTGGGGCTTGGTCTGCTGTGATATTACCTCCATTGCCTCAGAGTGTCCCAAAAGTAATCCAGTCATCTTGTTTGAGCAGTTGATTTGTTTAAAGTCATAATACCACGTTTGAGAACAGATAAGCACAGCTTTGAATGCCAGAAGCTATAATTGTGTTGATCTAGTCTGATCTTCCACAGGACGGAGAACAGAAAGTATCACCTACCTCTGTTTCATTTTTTACTTTGTGGAATGACTTCTTCTCCTGCTGTTGAAGTGAACTGTATTTTAGCGTTTCCAGAACGGCTGACCACTTGAACTTCAATGAGGAAAATGGCATAAGTTGGCTGTTGCAAATGCTGAAATATATCTTAATGGAAATGAATACTGTTACTCTTCATTTACAAAGCAAAGCAACAAACTTGTCTTTCCTAAAACAAAACTGATGTCTATTCTGTGATAGACCTGAATACTAGTTAATAAGAAGAAAATATTAATCCTTCTAAAAACTTCTGCCTGTGAAGCAGAAGTGCTGGGACAGATTCTCAGCAACTGCAAATGGATGCAAGTCAACTTACTTTAGTGGTCCTGAGTAGCTTTACACCAGCAGAGGTGTGGGCAAGCCAGTGTCTTTTACAACTCCACTCTTTTGAAACATAGCCCTCTTTGAGCTACCAGAACTGTTTGAAGGAATGTCTGCTGCCCACAGTCCATGTGAAGTCCATTGCATGCTCTGGTCCTATTTTGTCGTTCAATTTTGACGCTAATTTGTGTTTGCAGGTGTGAAAGCTGTGGTGCTGTCTTCCACTCTGAGTGCAAAGTGAAGGCTGTACCATGCCCCAGGTGTGTGCGTAAAGAATTGCAGAAGAAGCAGAAATCCTTCTGGAGGCGACTGAATATGGACGAAAACTTTGAAGAGTCTTGCAACATGTTTGAATTGTCATATCAGAACACATGAGTTCCTTAAGGCAGTGGCCAGCCTGAAGAGAATCCCTTTCTCAGCTGCCAGCTCAAGCAACTTCTCAGCTTAGCCAGGCAGAAATCTTTTTGCAAAATAGTATCTGACCTTCTTCATCTGTGAATAGCAGCTGCCAAAAGTGGTCAAAAAGCCTTGTTGGCTTTGAAATACCTATGGCTAAACTGCATTTTTGCATTGAAGTCCAGCCGCTCGCTCTCATACAAAATATGGTTTACTTGAAATGCTTTATGTCTAGCTAATTAAGCACCCAACTTTTCCACCTCTGAAGAAGACTTTTCATCAAGGCAGAAAATACTTGCTGCTGGTGACCACATTATTTTCTTATGTTGTTCATTTAGAATTTATGAATCATCTACTTATTTATATGTGTTATTTATTTATTATTAGCCTTGGCAGAGGTTCTGCTGAGGTGTTTCACAGAACCCCATAGGGCAGGAATGATTTTAAATTCACGTGCTCCTTCTGATGTGGACACATGGTTCCATTTCCTCATGTTTCCAGAACGCGCTTTTTAAAAGATCAGTGCATTTACATGTCACTCCTCGCTGAGGAAAGAAAAGTATCTCCATCAAACCTTATTCAGGGTGCTTGCAAACGTAAGACGCAGAATAATTCCTTCAGCTATGCTTCTATATTTATAACAACCCCAGTGAACTATTCCATACGTAGATAAGCAGGGGACTTGCTACTGTTTTTGTTTGGGCTAGGTATACTGGTTAAGCTCTATCACTGAAGTCCACTGAGTTTTATGCTGGTAATTCTTCATCTATGTGAGGCCTCGTCCTCATCTCCAGTAACATGATGCTGGTTCTGACCTCCTGCTAGTCTCACATTTTAAGACATTTTAAGTGTCCACATTGGTTTTGTTTTTATTTCATGAAGTTTACTTTAAATGTTTCTCTAACCTGAACCTGTTAGACTGATAGTCAGGATAGTGGTTTTGCCCATGTTAATTAGAAAATACCTCCAAAATTGTGGAACACTAGTTTGCTGTGTTCACGTGCAACTTGTGTCCTGAATCCTCTGCAAGCTCTAAGGGATTTTATACTTCTGTAATGACTTCCATGGTGGAAAGCGAAGTTCCTCGAGGTATGGTTCTGCTCCACACACCTGGAACACAGGGAAGTATTAAGCACGGTGAATTACATGTATTGTGAAAGGGGAGTACATGATGGATTTAACTGGGGAGATGTATTTCATCACTGGCAGTATGTTTAATTCATTGTGGCTTCACCTCCAGTGGACACTTAGAGATCGTCTTCCCTCCAGCCCACATTCTTAACTCTTTCTGCAGACCTTGCAGTAATATGTGTATTACATATAAAAGCATTCAAAGATATACACACACATCTATACACAGAAAGCAAATATGGTTTCAGGAGAAAAAAGTCAATCACATGCATATGTGTTTTTCCTCTCTTCTCACATACGTTTCTGAAAATGCAGAATAGTGATCTTTGCTTCCTATATTATCTGCAGGCTGTTGTATTCAAGGCAGAAAGCAGTCTTGATCATTGAAGCACCTCACTAATTGCTCAAGTATTTTAAGTGAAACAACAGGGTACGTCATGCTTACATTAAAAGGTAGAATGCTACAACGAATTGCCTTGTACTGGAGTATAAGTGGTTACCTTTTCCAGCCTCCAGTCAACGTAGCTGAATCTGAGCTTTCTCAAATTTGAGTGCAACTACTATATATATAGAAGCATGTTTATATCTGTATACATTAGACAACCAGTGCCTTTCTTTTCCAGAAGTCCTTCTCCCAGTGGGATTCTTTGGAAGGAAGTGAGGGTTTTTCCATGTTCTTGGCAAAGTAGTATAGGGATTCCCGTATTTAATAAACCTGGTGAATCATGCACCTTTGTCACTAAAGTTAATACTTTCACTACATAGCGATGTGTGTCTCCGCTTGTGAAATGAGTTGCTTTCAACTATCATCCTTAAAGATATAATGTTCATTGCAAGTCTGTTCCCGCGTGAAGAATTCCCTGCATGTTCACAAATGCAAACACTGGGAAGGTATTGTGGAATTAGTCATGCAAACAGGAACTGCAGTGGTACTGGCTGAATAAACAGTACACTCCCATGTTTTACAGCATGTGTCACTACAACTAGTCCTGTGGCAAAGCCAGTAGCTCTGAAACTGTCAGAATCTGGCAGGTACTATTTTGAATTGGCTCTAGACATAATGATGGGTCATTAAAGAAAAAAAGGTGGTGGTTTTCATATCATCATGCTCTGATATTTAAGGTACCTTACAGTGCTGGTTCATGTCCAGCTCAGTTTAGAGAAGGCTGCTTGTGTGTGCACTGTCAAAAAACCTATGGAGACAACGAATCAAGGTTCAGACATTGCAAACTGTTAGTTACTTTGACAAACATGTCCTGATCTCCAAAGTACCAATTGTGTGGGTGGTTAGATATTTTAGTTGAATTCTGGAATAACAACATAGACAGCGGTGGAGTTACTCTGGGTTTGTACAGGTATTACAGAACAGTTTCTTTGCTGACAGACATTTGCAGAAAAAAAAGAGTATGATGTCGGCAAAACCGCTGGAGTTAGTCGTGGGTCTGGAGCCACTGCCATAACAAATGGCAAAGAGCAAAAGCATATTGTTATGATATGGTGGCAGTGCCCAAAGCTTTATGTAAAAGGATACCATACAATTCATTTCTTTTAAAATGTTGTTGTAACAAGCCAGTTCCTAAAATGGGTTTACATTAATTTCTACTTTGGAAAAGTAATATAGTTTCTCATGGTAGCTATAGGAGCAGACTGTAATGTGGAAGATGCTTTCCTCTCAGGGATGCCTAGCTCCTATGCAAAAAAAGTTATTCCATATGAACAGGTAAAATAAAGTCTTGTGTCACTGCCTTTCATAAGCATAATGAAAGGCTTGGTTCTGCCCTCAGAAGGTGCCGATGCAGTAGGAAGGAGCCCTATTCATTTTTCAGGACTGCAAGGCAAAAGAATAAACTGAAACTACTGCTCATATTACTAACTCTCAAAAGATCCAACTCTAAAAGGACAGTTTTCCTGCAAGAGCCATCTGCTAGCAGGAGGCTCAGCCTGGGGTTCTGTAGATGGTTTGGCTTTCAGAAAACACTGTACCCTTGCACGGTTGTCTCTGCTCTACTAACAGTGCTGTGTGTTGGTCCCCACTGCTATTCTTTTCCCGTTCTGCAGCCCACACCCTCTACAACTACTTAGAAACTTTCCATGTCAGTTTAGTTAGTCTGAGATTATTTTAATCTAGGACACTGTAGAGATCCATATTCAAGCCTCTTTTCCTCTTTGCCCTGACCCTTTAGCTTTCCTTTAATGGGAAGGTGGACCTACCTAGGGGATGCAGCTTTTTTTAATATTATCAACCTATAGTAAGAGAAGTTTGAATCTCTTATGTGGAAATCTTTCCATTGTTTTTTTTTGTATATCTTAGGTGATGAAAAATGATGGTTTTGTGATGTGACACAATATCCTGGGTGGCACATAGGAATATGAGCTTATTTCTGGGATGGTAGGAATTGGCAGTTGTGAGGGTTTCCTAGATAAGTGAGAGAAGGTACTTTTTGGTGAGGACTTTGAGTTTTTCACAACATGCTACAGGCTCTGATGGCCCTCTTAGGAGTGGATTAGCAGGGTACCTCTAGAGGTCCTCTTGTCAAGGCTTCTCTTAGTATCAGGATACTATGTGTGTTATAATGGATTGATGATAATGTCCTGAAAGACTTAAAGAAAAAAAAAAAGCAGAGGATGTCTGTTTTCAATGAAATGTGGAAGCTGCACAGTTGTATTTTGCTTTTTCCCTGTAGTGACAGAAGCCACTGAGTTTCCCGGGCTTCCCAAGGTCACAGCCTAGATTGCAGCCGGCTGTTAATCTGTATAAAAGAAATGTAATGGAATAATCATCATAATCTTCTCTCTTTTTTTTTTCCCTGCTGCTCAGCTGCAAGCCAGTCCCCCTTCTCTCTCTCACTGTCTCTGTCCCTGTCTTTTCTCACAGTGCTGAGCCTACAGCTAGACTTTGAGCTTCGTAGCTCATTGTGTTGCTTTTGAACCAGTCGAGTCTGATCATTCTCTCCTTCATAATTTGCCTTCCAATTTTCCCTTCCCAGTAGGAGTGCCTTACAGTACTGTATATTAGTGTCTATCTTCCTGTTTTGGATTTCCTGATTGAATCTGCTGTTCGATTAACTTGTAGGCTTAAACTGAAACTCTCCTGTGGCTGCAAATGCTCTTTTGCAGGGGCAGCTGAGTAAATCAGTTTGCTTGTTCTGCCCTCATGAAGTGAGCTCTACAGGCTGCATATACCAGCTCTGAAGACACCAAGCTGCATGGAGACCCCTCACTTTTGCTCAATTTGGTGCCTTAAATTTTCAAAAGTGAAGAATTTTGTCAGGAATGCTCTGCCATGATGCAGTGTGTTTGGCACTGGAGCTCGAAACCCTTGCTCATGGCAGTTTCCATCTTGCTAGGAGCGGTGACCATAAAATTTGCTTACTGTCTATGCTTTGAGAGGGAAATATGAGAAAGGATAGCATGGAGATGGCATTGATTTTTATTAGCTATATTTTGGAGACTAGCTGGGCTTCTCTTCAGCCAGAAATGCAGTTGTGTTTATGTGAGACCTTCAGGAGCTGTGCATATATAATAATGGCAAACACTGGGCATTAAAACGGGGTCAGGTCATGTGCCATTTTGCTTCTCCTGGAACCAGTGGCCAGCCCACGCCACGTGGCGAGGGACTCCCTTACGGTGTTCCCTACCTGCATGCACAGCTGGGTCTGGTGCTGTGGGAGTGAAGGCATTTCCTCAGAGCTTAATTTTATTGCACCCTGGTTCCCTGAGGGCTAACCCAGTGAGAGTTTGGTCACCATTACCTTAGACAGAGGTTTAACCTACTTAAATTTTTGCATTATTTGCTAAAGTATGTGGCTAACTCTTCCAGCATGTGTAAGCCCTGGGCACATGTCCATAGTGACTGTGGTCTTTTAAGTCCATGTTTGACACCAATAGCAGGAATCACGTTTGATGTCGGCAGTTGTGTCGCCGCATTTTAGCAGTGTAGCGAGACGACAGCCTGGATGATAAAGTGTAAAGTCCTTCTTTGCATGAAAACCCTGGTGTGCACACACTGGCTTGGGTCATATCTTAAAATGCCATTTTTGTCCAAATTCCTTAGGGTGGCCATTAATCCAAATCACAAAGATGCCACTTGTGGGCAGCATCAGAGAAATCCAGGCCTGGAAAGCTGTCAGCTCTCTAGGACTAAAGTGTATTAGGCCTCGTCTACATGCACAAGCGTCGGTGGCTCATTTATTTATTTATTTGTGTCTAATCCATGCATTAAACCAATATAAATCCTTGAACACACAGCATTGTTTTGGTGGAAAAAGGATTTGTTTCAGTTTTGCTTATGCAGTTGTCTACAAAGTTGATTGTGCTTAAACAAAAGCATGCTTTCAGACTGACTTTTAATGACACTGATCCCTGTGATATCAGGTTAGCTTATATCGGTCCCTTCGATACTTGAGCTAAGCAAAACTAAGAATTCATGAGCAAAATATGCATTTGCTGTGTTTTAAGTGATAAAGACAGCTTCCAAATGAACTTTAGCTCAGTGAAGGCAGTTAGAAGCTGGGGGAAGCCGGGTGTGAGCAGCAGAGCGCAGTGCCTGATGCTGTTCCTGGCAGCCCAGGCTTTCCTTCCCGCCAGAGCACCAGCTCACCTGCAGCACTTGCAATGGATTTTAGCATCGCTGGCAGCGCACCCTGAGTTTTTCGAAAACCGTGAGATGTGTGTGCTACTCTGTTAACTTATTGGCAACATCATTATGTGTGTTTCATTGTTTGTGTGTTTGTATTGGTTTTGGTTTTTTTACTTTTGACAAGGATTTTTTTAAATTATCTGCAACTACTAGGCAATAGTCTTAATTTATTATTGATGTGTAATAATATTATAATTTAAATTCAGTGAGTTGAATTGCTTGTTGACTCTTGAGCAGGGTTTATTTGCGTTCACTTGTGACAGCTTCAGAGCACCGGTCCCTCATGTATAAAGGCAACTCTCAATAAACACTAAAAAAAAGTTACTTGTCCTTTTTAATTTGCCTTCTGGTGGGTACTGCACCATAGATAGGACAAGCTAGTTTCCTTAAAAATATTAATCTGCTGGTGAAAGTCTTCCAAATCTAAGCAAATAATGATATTTACTGTTCCTGGGTCTGAACCAGGAGGTTTCTGGAAATACTGTCAATGACTGCATCAGGCTTCGTGGGTTTGGATTCCCAGTTAAATCTCTTAAGTGTTTTTTGAAAGCCACAAATGCCTGGATTTTTAATGGTGCCGACCCCAACAGCTTCCAGGGAGCTTATTGGGAGCTGTTGTTGTCAGGTACCTTTGGATACGGAGCTCCTGGGAGGCACTTGGGAAGCACAGGGAGGCAGCTCCCCACTGCGTGGCTGCTCTCTGCCAGAAGGGTCCAAGCTCAGGGCCTTGAATCCTATGTAAGGGAGGCATCTCCCAGCTGGACTGAAGGACCACTGAAGGGCTGGAAGGGCATGGTTTTGCCCATGTTGTAAGGGCTCTGCAACTGATGGATGTAGGAGCAGACATGATTTCTGCTCTTCTGGGCTACTTCTTCTAGTGCACCAGCTGAGGAGCTTCTGCAGCTGCCTGGAACTGTGGATTTGGTGACTGTAAGGATTGCAGTGTTGAGCCGTGGGGGAGCTCGTGGGCCTAAAGCCCCTGCCTGGGGGCCCCCAGAGAAATCCACACCTAGCCCCATGCTCTTGTGGCCTTCAAAGAGGATGATATATCCCCTCCCTCACTGTCTTCCTGCCCTTCCTCAGAAAGACCAGAAGTCCACCAGGAATGTCAATCCTCTCTCCTGCAGGAACCTTTGGACTTCATCCCTGTGATGAAATCAGCTACAAGCAAGGAGTTAATGTTTGACCCGGACCACACAAGCTGCACGAGAAAACCATGTGCAAGACCTTCTCTTCCTCCTTATTTGCTTTACAAGGTGAGCAAATTCCGCTATGACGTCTCCTTCTCCTTTCACTGCAACCTCCCCTCCTAACTTCAGCCTGTAAGAGATGGTAGGAAAAAGCATCAGCACAGAGCAGCGACCATGGGGTCTAGGGAGCCCTGGGAGGAGCAGTTTGGTTGGGTTTTTTTCTGTCCTCCCGTGGCTGTATTTACACAGCTTCTTCTCCCCTCCTTGCCCCTTCCCAGCCTGCCTGTTGTGCTCTGTTACAGTGTATGAACCGTCACTGAAATGAGCTGCTGAAAGGACATACTCCAGTAGCTGTCATGGGCAACTTGGGGCTGGAGTTTCAAGCAGCGTTTGATTTGGTTTCAGTCAGGAGCTAAAGCGGTGGGATTTTTCTGCCTGTTGTACATTGTCATTATGTGAAAGCTGTGCCCTCCAGTGAAGTGTAAATCTGCCAATAAAACCTTACATTGGCAGTCCTGTTCTTGACTCCTGCACGCACACCCCCAAAAGCCATGCTTTTTGGGTTGTTCTGTTAACCATTGGTGTTAATTTATCAGCTAGACTTTAATGCAGCAGACCACGGAAAATACCAGTCAGACTGTGAATTGCAGCATCCCCTCCAGGTCCCTTGGGAAACAGTAGCAAAATGGCATTTGTTTCTGATACTGGGCAAGGGGGACGGACTGGCACCCACAGAGTATCCACCCGCCACCTTCTCTTCATAATTGATACTCCTCATGCTGGTGGGACAAGTCAGTGTTTTATAACCGTATAAGCTTATGTGTTTGGGAATATTAGATCATGGGCAAATCTTATAACCGCTTAGGTCCAACAGCCAGTCTTTTGGATTTTGTACTTTCATGTTCTTGTAGCATGTTAAACGCTTTACAGTAGGTTGAGCTAGGAGAGTTGATCATCTCCTATGGCCAAGTCCCGTGAGTGGTATTATGGTTCATATCACCTGAGCATGCCAAGCCAAACTCCAGCTCTTCTCTTAAAGGTCAGGATAGATAATTTTTTAAAAGTTACCCTTCTAGCCCTTATACCAAAATTAACAGTATTTGGTTTAATACAGAGTGTTGACTGGTTTTCTAAAAGGTGGCAGAACTGGAATGCAGCTGGTCTTCTAGGAGTAAGTGACAGTGCCCACAAGTTTGTGAAGTCCTGAGGGCACTGTCTAAAATAAACGAAATGGTACAAGCTCCTTGTCCAGAACTGTGCTCTAGGCTGGAGGAAACATTTTTTGTTTTCTTTCAACTTTTCCATAACATGTATGATACAATCCTGATTACATGACAGTAATAGATTAACCCAAATGGTGCTAGCTTCCTCCTCCTTTCCTTAGGGACAGAGAGGGACCTTCCAGGTCTGAGCCTACCATATCTTTTCAGCGAAAGGCATGCTGAGGTTCAAAGGAAAATATTCTGGGAGTATGTATACGTAGGTCTGGACTGTCTTTTTAAAATAGTTCTTGTTTAACTAAATACTCTCCAAAATAATGGTCCCATCTAGAGGCCTGAGTATTACCACTATGAGAAGGTGGTGAAAAGCATCTCAGATAATCAGGTGTCACAAGTAAAACCAGACAAAGTCTCCAAGGCGAGTAGGAGTACATTCCAACCATTTTAAGCGTAGACAAATATAAAACTTGGCATTGAGGCTGTAAACATGCTAAAAAGTTAGTCCACTGTTTATAGTAAGTGACTTCTGATTTTCTGTAATGGAGTTCAAGGTATTAGCCTCAGATATTAAAAATGAAGTTGTGAGCCTCATCTGGAAAGCAAGAGAAGTCAGGTAAGAGCTTGTATCAAGGGCTGAACTTTCATTGACTTGAAAGTTCCCAGGTGTTTATCATGTAGGTAGAATATTATGTATTTACAGGTGAATAAGAAGGAATTGTTAGTAAAGTTAAGTATTGTTTAAAAATAAGCAAGTGCAAGTTACTGAATCTGTGTAAGAAAGTAATAGAAGCAATCAGTGTGCCTGGAACAGTTCAGTCCAAAGTGCTTTCATAGCACTAAAGATTATAAATTAATCTCACTTGTGACTGACACTGCAGGCAGGTAGCTAAAGTGCAGCAACTAAGTCATGAAGCATGATGAGTGTCTCTCCACTGAATTGTGCCTTGCCCTGCAAGAAATCCCACTGATTTCTGGGAGCAGGGGGTACAGACTCCCACAGGAACAAGGTTAGGGTAGAAAAACTGAGACCCCAGCACCAATTTGTCACCAGACATTGGCACACAATTGCTTGTGACACTGGAGGGTGTTGTTCGTTGTGTACATATTGCAAAATGTCCTGTTCTGGCTTGGACTCTGCACTTCTGGAGAGCACTCGTCTCTGATTTAACAGACAGCATGATCAACCCTTTAGGCAGATACGAGCTCTGCTGACTCCAATGAAAGCTGCAGTGAAAGAACCAGAGCTGGGCTCTCAATGTTTAGAGACATGAGCTGTAGCAGTGTATAAAATTGACAGATTCCTTGTGAAATGCATGTGCATCTAGCACAGAGTTAACCCTGGGCGATAACAGGTAAAAGAGGGCGAAAGCATAATAAAATATGGGTCTCTACTCTAGGTATTTACACAGTATTGACATTGCTAGCTGTGCTTAGAGATTTATGTCAAGTGTTACTGTGCTGTCATAAAACAATAAAGTACTTCTGTGAAGGGCTTAGGGCAAAGGGGAGGCAGAGAAGTCTCACTATATAAGGCCCTCCTCCGGCACCCGTGGTAATCCATGGGAATGTTTCCATAGCTGTCGGCAGGAGCTGTGTGGAGGCCTGCTAGGGGAGGGTGAGCAGAAATGGCATGTTTACCATGTTTAGAGCAGGTAACTAGTGATTTTGTCTTGGGCAGGATATTGCCACCACCAAATTTTAGGAACCTTAATGCAGCTGGTAAGTCCACCTTGTAATCAGTGGAGAGATATGAGGATTCCTCCTGGGAACAGGGATGTATCTGAACTGAACTGGCCTCTGGTGTTTCATAGAAATGATCACAAGGACCCATAAAAGCTGAGAGATGACATTAAGAATAATACTGTGCTCTGGGTGGCCATGAGGTGAAAAGGGCAAGAGTCCGATGTCCCAGGGTTTCTACACAGTACACCCTGGCCTGGGCACACTTTCAGCTCTAGGCTGTTGCAGCTCCACTTCTCATGTTGGGCTCACAGTAGGCTTCCACTCAACATTTTGGCTGGAGGACCAGACTTTGCAGCTGAGCTCAGTGTTTATATGTAGTGGACCAAACTGAAATGCCAGTCCGAATCAATCGGAGCACGAGGGAGTTTAGATACAGGCCCAGTGCCTGCCTGTCCATGGGTCTGCAGCTCCATTTTGTCCTCCCTGCTCATTGTCTCTGCTCTTCATGAGATTATGGCAAGATTTCTTCTCCAAGCCGTGCCAATACATAAGACTTGTTAGCCTTGCTGCAGACAAGTATTGCTTTTCCAGTAGAGGTGATTCCTATGTAGTTGTTCCCTGGTTAGATACCACTGCATCTCGGGGTGTTTTCCTGCTTCTTTCCAGATGCAGGAGGTAGTTCTCTTCCATCAAAGCATTTAGCAGAAGTGTTCCCCGCCATAGCAGTCCCACAGCTATCCTGTGAGGGGTGGGAGAGTTACCTTCTTCTTGATCCTGCTCGGGACAATGCTTCTCAAAAATCAGCCAGCTTCAAAAAAGAGAAGCATCTCCATCAGGAAGGGACATTTCAGAGCCCTTTATAAACCTGGGTGTTGCTACCAGCCTGGCTTGCCTTGCTTTCCCTGTCAGGAACCAGAGTGCTCCACACCTGCTGGTCATCACTGTTCTCTGAGGGGGCTGATATGGGTTGTTTGGAGAACAGGTGGGTAGGTGTCTGACCCCATGTCTCTCAAGTGTCTGAATTAATTTTGAGCCTAGGCAACTGGATTAGCCTTCCATACTTCTTTCTCAGAAGCACTGCCCATGCCGTTTCCTGTCCCAGATTTTATCTTAAAAGCTAATGAGCAGAGCTGAAATCTGTCCCTCACTGGTCAGATACATCAGCCTCCAAACTTCACACTGGGGCAGCTCTCAGAGTCCATGGGCTCACTCTAGCCGGAATCTCAGAGTGAGCCCAGGTTGGTCCCTCCCTCTGAGTCCTAGGAGGTGTCACAGTGGCAATAAACAGCCTCAATCCCATGGCACCTGATGTCCCTTTCATTCTTCTGTTCCTCAGCTCAGCTGGTGCTGGAGATGTGGCCCAGGTGCGTTCCCCTACTCCTAACAGCACCCCGGCTCCTACTCTGCAGGACCACCACCTACCCCAGCAGAGCACTGTAGACCACCTTGTCCTTGCATCCCACTGTCCTTGTGCAAAAAAAGGATATTTTAAGCTCAGTTCAGTAAGAGGTGAGCACTCCCTCTCACATGTGTACCCAGAGCAGAGTGCTGCAGCACCAGCATCTCCTTGGCTTTGTGTGTGATTTTTCCCATTAATATCTCAGTGGTGTCCTCATCACATGAGCTCTTCAGCCTCTGGGACAGTGAGACAGCCTGTGAGCTTGAGATGACCCTTTTAGTTTGCACATCTCTCACTCTGCGTAGCCACCCGTTAAAATTATTCGCTCTGCTCTTCTCCCCAGGAATTTGGGGGGGGACCTTGGAGCAAACTGCTTGGCACTGGCAGGGACGTACACGCAGGAGAGACGCGGAGCAGAGCGTGTTTCTTGCTCCTCACACTCTTCGTCTTTTTATTGACCCGCCTCACTGATTGGAAAAGACCCATGTCCCCCCCACGGCCCCCTCTTCCTCCCCAGCCGCACAATTGTCACTGCCAATTAGTGCATTGTTAGGGCACACAATGGCGCTGTGGCCACTGGAATGGGCTGCTTTTGTGCGTCTCCAGTCGGCTGTAGGGGCAGTCAAGATTCATTTAGGGCCTTACACAACACGGACAGAAAATGCTATCAGAAAAGCAAAAGAGGGAAAGAAAAAAGGGAGAGAGAGAGAGGTAGCAAGGGGAGGGGGGAAGTCTGCTATTCAGGGGTTAGCCCAGCCGCATGAAAGGCCCAAGAAGCAGTGCCACATTGAAGACGCCCCTTGGAACACAAAGAGGAACCAGGGCTTAATAGTAATTAGTGGGCAAACTGCAAAGAGCACCGTGGCTCTCCAGTGAATTGTTCCTGCACTTACTGCCACTGCTGCCCCTTCCCCCTTCCCTCCGGATCCGTCCGGGAGGGGGACAGCTTGGGGATGGGAATTGGCAGCCCTCCTTTACCCACCACGCTCTGGGGAGGCCTCATCTAGCTCTTCTTTGTGGCAGGTAAATTGGATTTCATTCTCTAAGGCTCGTAGCCAATTACTGGAGGTACTTTGCAGCCAGAGCAGGGCCCAGGGATATGGTTTTGGGATCAGCACTGCCCGTGTCAAGGACCTTTAAAGCAGCCCTGTCCCTTTTTGCAGCCCGGCACGACACACCGTGTGGCTGGGCTGTGTTTGTCCCTGGCCTGTCCCTCTTCCCCCAGCAGAGCCTTGGAGGTCACTGCTGTTGTTCTCTTCTGCTTCCGTTGTTTCCCTCTTTGCTTATAAAATAATCACCTGTACAGGTTTTTACGATCTATTTAGGGAAGGGCCTGATAGCAACTCTGTCAGCTTAGTAGCGGTGAAAAATCTGCTCAGGCTGAAGACCAAACCTTGCCCTTCTGTCTCCACAGAAGTCTGCCCAGTGCAAAGAGCACTTATGTCCACCCCTTTCCCCTTGTTTCTGTGCCAGCTCTCAGTCATGCTAAGGCCTTCATTGGTACGTACCGAATTTCTTAAAGTACATTTTGGCCCAGCACAGCTTGGGCTTGTCTTGGGTAGCTGCATTAGTGTGCAGCTGAATATGTTTAATCTGTTCTTCTGTGGAGATCAGCTTGTTGCTGTTACCAGTTTCAGCTCATCTCCTGAGCTGCTCATACTACGTTTAGTCAGGAGCTTGTATGCCCGACAGAGTTAGCTGTGTCTCAGGAACATGCCAAGTTAAAAGATCCATAAGGCAGGTTTGAACTCACATAAATGTGCTTAAGTATTGAGGAGAAATTCAGGGCTTCTTAGCCCAAATGGAAAGTACACAGCGATACAAAATTAGGATTCATTCCTTTTATGTTGTCAAGGAATCTAAATAAAATCGATGGAAGAAAGCTGCAGGGCCTGGTGGTTAGTTTGTTGGCTCTTCTCAGCTAATGGATGTGCGTTTCGGCTATCCTTGGGTACCGGGGTGCTGGAACAGGTGCTGATCTGAAGCACAACCCCACAAACTTAAACTGGGCTCTTGCGGATTCAGCTCAGTATAAATTAGACCAGACACCAACTGACCCAATTTAGTAGTCTCTGCTGGAAGTGTTTCCAAAATGCAGCGCATGAAAGTGATACACGCATGGACACACACACGTACAATTCTGGACCACTGTCTCTCTCTGAAATTCCTCTGTTAGCTACAGGTACAACACTCTCCTCTCTCTGAGATACCTGAACAAGCTTAGGAAATGCAGTTGCTGCTCCAGTACCAGTCTTTTTCCGTGACCTGGAAGCCACCACCAGTCTGTATGTCTATACAAAATAGGTTTGATTATCTTAGAGCAGCGAAAATATGATTCACAACCAAGATTTTTGGTTTCTCTGAAATCCCATCACAGGTTTTTACAGGAGGCTGAGGGCAGCGCAGTAGGCATCAAGGACTCGGCTGGCGTTGCTGGGATGGCTTCTGCAATGCAAACACGATCAGGGAGCTCACAGTGTACGTGTCTGACAGATAGAGCTGGTTGAAGATGCTGTCTCACAACACAGAACGTGTCTGTCTCTCACCAGCCACAACACTTCCTCTCTCTGCTAATTAGCAACATCCCTGGCAGAGTCTCAGCTGAAAGGATTACACTGTCTTCTCACCTTGCCCTCTCCCTTCCTCCCCCAAAGAGGGATGCGTAGTCCTTCAGGATGCAGCCTGGCCAGCCCAGGTAAGGAATCGGCCTTGTTGCTCTTCAGACTGCCCCTCTACCAGAAAGGGATTTTGTCTCCAGGACAATCAGTCTGGCCCTGACTCTACGGACGTGCAGCCTCGCATCCCTGCAGCGTAGTGCCGGAGGTTGTCAACCTAATGTGCTCTAGTGGAACGGAAACAGAGAGCAGCGTCTGCAGCAGGAGCCAGAATGGTCTTTTTCCAGCTCAAGACTGAAAGGTTGACTTCCCAGCTCTGTGTGGCCGTAAGGGCAAATCACAGAACTTTTCTGTCTGCAAAAGCAGGGAGAATTACCTGTCCTTTCTCCCATTTTTTGTGTTCCTTGGCTGCTTAGCCTGAGAGCTGTTTGTACTGCAGGTACATTCAGCACCTCGCACAGTGGGGGACAAATAATGAAGTTACGTGGTGGAAGCCTGCACAGTAATTTCTCAGAGTGCACCCAGTGGGGTCCTGTCTGCCTGGTGACGGTGTAACGGCTGGGGGTCTGGCAGTGCCAGTCTGGGAGGCGTGGAGAAGGGCTCAGCTACTCCCTTGTCACAAGTAGTGGAGCAGTTCATTTCACCAGCATAAGGGAAATACATACAGAGAGTGAATTCTGCTGCAGCTGGACAGACTTCCCTGAGCAAAAAGCTGAACTAAGCTACTCCACCATTTTCACGCCATAAGGAAAGTGCTGGCCTGTGTGAACCGCATCTTCACAGCAGTTGTGCTACCTTTTTTGTAGCTTGTTGCTCATATAAAATCAGTTTGATTGTTATCAGTTTGGTAAAAAAAGCCTGTAAGAGGACTACACAACCTGGTCATCAAAGATTTTTGGCAGCCCTGCCCTAGCACTTGTGGAAGGATTGGAAGTACTTTGGAGCACTTTCTTGCATCATGAGGACATATCCCAAGCAGGGTAACATCATTGTGTGCTTGATGGTGCTGCACATGGCAGTGAGGTACAGGATTTAGAGAAAGGGTTCCTTCTTTTGCCCAGCACATCTCTTGATGTGCTCCAATTCTGTAACACTAGTCCCTACTAAAGCTGTTGCTATGTAATATTGAGCTCTGTGGATCACTTGCATGTGTTAATTCTTCACATCTAACTAATGCCTGAATGTGAAGGTTGCTAGCAACATCCTTTCCAAAAATCACTTTGACCTGTGTATTACATTATGGCATGAATTACTTGCAGAAGGAAGTAATCAAAACACATATAGTTCCAGCTAGTGCTAATTGCCTTTTCATCTGTTTCTGTCTTTTTTTTAACTTGTGCCCAATAGATGTTGATCATGCAGGGATTTAAATCTGTATTTTAACATAATTTGGTTCATTTGATGTGAATGACATGACTCACTAAGCCTTAGCTCCAAATATTCCTCCAGCCCTATGTCAAGCACTTCAAGGATGTCAGAAGCAGATACGGAGAATCTGAAGTGCCTGGGCTTAGCAAGAATGCCTAAAAGGTCAGGGAGAGGACATTGTTTCGGGAGGGCTCTGGCCTTGATACTTACTGGTTCATGAAAACACAGCACGTGTGTATTGCATATCAACTTTCTCCTTCTAGGATACTATAGATGAGTATGCATACAGGATAAAGCTTTCAAATGTGTGATTTTTGATTGCCTCTGATCTTGAGTGGACAATGTGACATGCTGTAAAGGAGTCCAATTTTCAGAGGGCAGGTCTGTAACAATTTCTGGAAATAAAGATCCCTCAAGGTTGCCTCAAGAGGGTCTGAAATCACTGCATCTGGAAAATCTTGATCACAGCATCTTGAGAGGTTAGTGAAGGAACGCAGTCAAAGCAGCTTATGTGTTTGAAACCTATTTTGATTGTATGAAACTTCCTATTTTCAGGAAAGGCCAGACTGGACTTGAACTATTCTGAACACAGACTGAAGTCACTCTTAACAGCAACAGTTGTTATCATATGTTTTTCACTAATTCATAGAATTTTAAGGCCAGGAGAGACCTATAACTGCAGATGTTCATACCAATAGCAGCTTCTTTGTAAACTGCCAGTTCAGCATTGACAGAAAGTTTATTGGAAACATTTCTATTTTGACTGACCAACTTTCTCTGAAAGCCAGGCAGGACCTAAGGGACAAGTGCTCACTGGGCTGATTCCTGGCTGAATTCTGCCTGGTTTCCCAGCAAGCTCCCGGCACCCCAGGATTTCTGTGTCCCCAGCTCCAGGATCTCCCCCATCCTGGGCTCCCAAGGCCTCCCCGGGCAGGGGGCTTCTAGGGCTTCTCCATGTTGTGACAGGAAACTTCCTAGCTTTTCTGGATGCTGCAGGATTTCTCAGAAGTACAGGCAGCTTGCCCTGTTTGGCACAAACTGGTGTTTTTTACATTGTTTTTTAATGTTGGAATTTTCCACAAAGCAGAAATCGCAAGTTTCAGCCAGCTTCAGTCCAGGCTGCTTGAGTGTTTTCTCCAGAGGGTTTTTCACATTGGCCGTTACAAACTTGCATCCTAACTCTGAAGTATTTGCTACGACAATCTCAACCAGAGGTTCTTCTAGCCTGTCTCTCTCTTTGCTGGGTTAGAATACTGCTTAGTACTTTTGTCCCTGAAAAAATGTACTGCAACTGTAACAGATATTATTTTAATTTCTGTGTAAAACAAGCAAATAGAAACAAGCTTCCAAAGGTTGTGAGCTGAGGCAGGGCAGGGAAAGCATTGTGCCAAAGCTGAACTGATTTGAGCGGTCTCACCCTGAAGGTCTCTCACAGCAAAGGAGAGGGCAGAAAAAGGAAATACCTATTTAGAGATGGCATTGATCAAAACAGCATTGGTCTGAAGATAAAGCAAGCAGTAATTAGTCTATATTATTATTATTTCATAGAGTCATTTGATAGCTCCCATGTATGAGTTGGGGTTTTGTTTTACTCATGTGGTCAGTCAAAGCTGGTATAAGCCAGCGTCCATCTTTGCCGTGCAGTGAAGCCATGCTCATTCACGCCTGCTGAGGAGCCTGGCCAGGGCTTAGGCCTGTTTGGAAGCCAACACTTGTATTTTTGCATGCCAGCGCCCAGTAGGTTACAGGGAAGTGGTGATGGTCCCACCTCACATGAACGTAGAGGGTTAGATGTGCCATGGTGGAAACCACAGCTTCATGGCTGTTAAGGTCACCTTTGCTGGACATTTGGATCAGACAGAGTAAAACTCTGGTTGTTTGTGGGAAATGCCCTGTTCTCTCAGCTGGAAAATGGCCTGAGCTGCTCAAGACCACTAGAGTGGCGAGAATTGGCCCCTTGGTCAAGAAAAAAACTCGGATTTCGTGCTTCAAGGTTGCTTATTTGGCAGTTTTCCCGAGAGCGCAGTTCACTTACAGCTATAAGCGTACAAATGTATGTGCAGTATAATCACCCTGCTTGGAAATCCCAGTGGAGCAAAGTATTTAACTCTGAAAAATACTTGGAGTAACTTCTTTGCAATGTATAGAGCAGCAAGCATTTCAGAAACAATCTAACTGTGTATTTAAACAGTCATTACTGCCTTCTGGGTAAATAACACATGTTTTTAAAATGGTCTTAATACACAATAGACGCTAACACAATAAATCTTAATTGCTCTGAAGGATCCATTAGGCTCTATCAGGTCAATACATGGCGGAGGTTTTTTGAAAGTCACTCACCCTGTTGTTACATAAAGCCAAATTTGAAAGTCCATAAATAAGTATTTGCGGAATGAAGAGTGAGGGCTTTGCCAGGGCCATACTAATTTATCATGTCAACTTCACTATGGGGACTGTTTTCTTTTCAAGGGCCTGTGTAAAAAAAAAAAAAAAAAAAAAAGGAAAAAAAGCACAACCTGATGTGTTTCAAAAACTACATATCTGAAAAGTTTCAGGCTGCAATATGCTCCCCAAGAAAATCACATGTTAAGTTCACTGCCTCCTCCTTATCTTAGCATTGTGTGAATCACGGCAAAGAGATGTGAAGATCAGCCATGGCTGTGGTGCTGGTGGCAGGGCTGTGGCATGGCAGGGACCCTTCCTCATCCCCACCGACCCTCCTGCGCCTTTGGGCCAGGGCCCTGATCCTGCCTCTGCCTTCTGCGTGCTGTGGCAGTGGCACCTCAGGACAGGAACACCCCTTCGGTTTCCCAGCTGTGCCTCGCAGAAAGGGGTCCCAGTCCCCAGGGAGACCAACAGAATCTAATTAGGTACGTTTTGTGTGCACTTATGTCTACAAATATTGTTAGTTAGTAGTTGATGAATCTGGCAAGATGAGTTTCAAATGCAGCCACTCTTCCTGATTTTACTTTAGTCTTACCTGAACTTCTGGTAGCATTTTACAAACTGCAGCACTTGTGTCAGGTGTTGCTAAAGTCTGTGTCACTGTTAGAAATCAAGTTTTGCATTAATTCACTCAGAAGTTGTCTAGTTCCCTGTAGCTTTTTGAATATGACTACAATTTGGCATGGTTTTGTTTTCCTGCAATATGTTAAAGTGTGTAGTTGTACAGGTATATATAAAAACAAACAGTATCGATGTAGGTTAGGATTTTCAAGGGAATTTCAACAAGGCATCCATGGTGAAAAGTATTCAAGTGATTTAAATCTGAATTCCTGTCCCCAGCCCATAGCTTTTAAATCATTCGGGCACATGAGGAAACGTTTGCCCCTGCTGCTGTTGCACTTTCGTAGGATTCAGGTGCCAGGGTCCCTCTGCAAATGCCCGCAGTGATTCTCATTCTGCTCTGCCTGCTCGCAAAGGGCTGAGAGCCACCCTGTCTCCCTACCTGCCAGGTCCCTCTTGCCTGTGGGGCAGCAAGGACCTTGGTCTCTTGTTTCGGACCCACCCGCCCCAGGTCCAGTTACTCGAGGACAGTCTCGGTGCCAGGGTTTGCAGTGCTGGCAGCCCGCAGCCTTGCGACTCTCAGGTGGGAACGCAAATGCTTGCCATGGGTGGAAGCAGAAGCAGGTCTGTCTCGGTGCAGCGTGCAACCGTGTCCTGTGTCTAGGGGAAACATCAATCTCCTTTTGTAATGTACCAGTATGTGGTGGGTCTGCTGGGCTGGAGCTGGCTGGGGGCTGCATCATGATGCCAAACATGACGGCTGTCCGTCCCTGCACCTGCAGCAGGCAGTAAGGCACAGCCTTGCCACTCTTTGTGCTGCTGCAAACCACCCTGTGGTCCCCAGCACCTCCTCGCTCAAGCAGTTTGTTATCAGGGGTCACTGGTAATTCGAGCAGCGCCTGAGCTAGCACAGCCGCCAGCTGGGGTGACTGGCAGGCTGCCCACCCGCACCAGGAGCCCATAGTCACCTGTGCTGGGCCCCCAGTGCTCCCTTCCTGGGAGCTGGAGACTTGTCAGCAGTACAGACAAAACCGGGATTTGCTGCTCCAAGCAAGTAGGGTCGAGGGCCAGGGATGGCGTGCTGGTCCTGCAACAAGAGGGGCAGGAGGTTCCTGCCCTGCTTTGCTACAGGCAAAGCCAAGAGCGAGATCCGTGCCCCCCAGCTTTGTCCCTACCCAGAGCCTGGGCTGAAAAGCTCTTTGCAAAAATCTGCTGAGTTCTCTAACAAGGGCAAGGGCAATAGCTAGTCTTTACAAAAGAGGCTCATTTAGTCCTTTTCTAAAGTCTTTTAAAAGTCAGAGTATGCTTCACAAAGGTGGTTTGGCCAGGTAAACAGTGTAGGCTGACAATACAGCAGTGAAAGAACCAAATACAGAAATATTTACTGCCTTTTTACTTTCTGCTTCTACCAGGAACTGCTGCATCTCAGCTGAAAATGCCTGAACGGGTGGAAAGTATGTCCGTGAGGACACATACACTGTCAGCCCGTGTCCGTATCCTCCAGGCTGGAGCCACGAGCAGGGACTAGCTGGACTCTGAAGCAGACCTGTCTAGCATGGCAGAGCTTCGTGAACATCTCTGCACCCAGATTAGAGGTAAAGCGATTTCCTAATAATTTGTAGAGGTTTTTTTTAACAGCAAGTTCTTAGGGGTGGAAAACACTTTTTCTTTTGTCTCCAGGGTTTGGCACGGTAGGTTTTGTGCAGGCACAGCTTCTGTCACTGATAGTGCTGGATATACATAAAGCACTGTGCTCTCATACTGTAGTGTAGAGATGAATAACAAGCCTATCAACTGTACTTGCACTTACACCATATTTAATCCTGTTCTGGTTGCTCTGCTACGTATTCATAAAAAAAAACAAAAGGGAAACAGAAGCACAGAGCAAGCCAACAGATGTCTACCTGGCTCTTAATTGGATTTTATGTGTCCCCAGTGTAGCAAATACAGCATTATTTACAGCCAGGCTCTAAGAATTAGATACATCTGGAGGAGTGGTGAAACCTGAACCAGGCTACAAGAGTTGATACATTAACTGAGATGAAGAGCTGCCCCATTTTCCCCTTCTTATCGTCTCCCTTCCCACCTGTGTACCTGTTCCCCATTGTGTGTTGAATCAAACCAAGATACTGCCCAAGGGAATGCTTATAAAAATGAAAAATACCAGCAAAGAAAGAGAATTTCTGCTCTTGTGGAGCTTCATCAGCGTTTTCTAATTGTACAGCAATGATGATAATAAAAAGGCTGCCCTCTGCTCTCAGCTATAATTTGGATAATCAACTGAAAGCCATAATGAAACTGTCTGTGATTGCTTTCCGCTGGGCTGCTACTTCACAGAAACTCATTGTTGGGGAGAATTAAAAGTTATGACTCCAGCTACAGGGATATGCCACTGTGTTCCAAAGGAACATGTGACTTGTAATTCTCTTCCGTATAGCTTTATTACAGCAGAACTTGCAGTGTAAAGCAGAGAGGTAGAGGAACTTAAGCTTTTTTTTTTTGCCTATTTTTAAAAAAGTTGTTAAGCATTAAGGTTCGCAGAGCCAAATGATATGCAAGCCTAGGCTGGTTGGACTTGTAGACACAGAGGATTTCGGAGGTGGTAATGAGGCCTCTGGCCTTAAAATCCCTGAGGACTTTGGTGTGTGGTAGCAGCAGTCAGTGCTCTGCCTGTAAGCCACTGGCCACAGAGTGACAGGCAAGCCAGGTTTTACCTCTGGGAGGAAGGCAGGAGCTAAGTCATGCTTTGAGTCTGCTTTCTGGGCTCTGGATGCAGTTGGAGGTATTTTGGGTGCATGAGGTTTTGGGTGCTGCCATTTCTCAGCACCAGGCCTGAATGTGAGCCAACCCTGTCTGTGATGAGTTGTGGGTATGTCTTGACTAGCAGATCCAGTGCTGGATGTGAGTTCGGTGGTCCAAATTACCCTTCCATCCCCATCCACTGAGCAGGAGTGAGGAGCTCCTGTGCAAGGGCCTGGGAGCAGCCTTCCTCCTTGGCCAGAATAAGGGTGCTGCCATAGTGGGTGCAGCCTGTGACCCCCAAATCTGGCTTCTGAAGCAGGTCTGTTGCCCTGCATGCCCTGGACGTGCTGTAGGCTGCAAGAGCAGTGGAAGCCATTGAAAACCGGGCTGGTAATTCAGGTGTTTGCTAGTCAGGCAGCTGAGCGTGATCACCACGGTAGCTCCGGCAGGAGTGCACGCTGCCCAGAGCCCTGGGAAGGGACCCCTGGCTCGGGCAGGGTCTCTCGAAAGACCTTAATTCGCACTGTGCTCCCACGCCTGCCGGCCGCTTGGGAAGAAAGTGGTTCGGGAAACATCTCCTGCGGCTCGGAGGTGGAGCGGGGAGCCGGCCGGGAGCCCAGGCCAGGAATGCGGTAGCGCAGCTGCCTGCA
>NW_009610895.1:0-207 GCF_000690535.1 Cariama cristata
TATATTCTACCTCGAGAATAAAAAGCTTTAACGAAAATTGACCATGGGAAGTGGGTAGTTGCAAATAACGCGCACATAGAAGATGCAATGTTTATTTTGTTCTAATTTACTAAGGTTTCAGCTTTGAACAGTAAGTGATGCACAGGTTTTCCTCAATAGCAATTTCATAATGGTATTTTGGGGCTTGAGGTCTCGGGGGGGGGGGGG
>NW_009610895.1:237-1303 GCF_000690535.1 Cariama cristata
GAGGCTGTTTGTTTACATAGAGTGTCTTTAATCTGCAAACAGTAGAAGGTAATACCATGGTTACTATGGCAAATGTTTTTGGATTGAGATGGATTGGATGTGAAAACGCTGTAGTTCAAGAGAAAGTGTTGTCAATGACTTTGAGTTTCTTTCAGCCCATGAAGTATTCCCAGGCTGTTGCTTGCCAAAATACAAATTTTGTAGTCTGTGAGCTTTCCATTTTTCCCTCTTTGCATTTCTGCTGTGCTTTCGCAGCCAGAAGAGTTGACCTCAGAGACCGAGGAGAGAGGAGCTTCTGGGCAAAAGGGAAGGCATGACCGGTGCTGACCCTGGATAGGGAGAACTGCTCCGGCTTCAGTAGCCCCACGTTGGAAGAAGCTTCCTCATTAACGCACCAGATGCACACAGAATAACGAACGGCTCCCTAAAATGCCACTTTTAAAGGACTCACAGGATCGTTCCGGTATTTAACCTTTTATGAGAAGGGACTCAGGGGCCAAACAGCGGTAACATCTCCCACCCCACGCCTTTACATTACCACATGCCAAGCAGCATTACAGGGATTACCATAACTTAAATACAACTATCTACTTCTCCTACCGTTTAGAGAAGAAACAGACCACGCGAGATACATACCTGCCCGAGCCCACCCAGCTCACCAGCTTGTAACAAGAGGTTAAGCTTACTGGGTTTTTTGGTTTTGCTGCTCACGTCGATTTTTCAGAGACTAAGTAAAAAAAAGTCCTAAACTCGTTCATTCCCATTACACTGCTGATACTGAACTCAACAGCTTTTTATGGTGCTTGATATATTAAAGTAGCCCCCAACGTTAACAATGCATGTTAATTATTATGTCACTATTCTCAAAACCATTCATGCAATTCACCAATAAAAACACACTATTAATCATAGAAAATTAAAGACACTCGTTCTTTACCAGCTCCGAAACAACCCAGCTCTTTTTCAGGAAAAAGTGGGTGGCTCTTAAAAGAGCCTTTGGGTTCTCCAGATGGTGCGGGAGCGCAAGGTTTTAACCGCCGCAGCCGTACAGAGTGCGTCCCTGGGG
>NW_009610895.1:1436-3092 GCF_000690535.1 Cariama cristata
AGATGCCCTCCACGCCGCCGCGCCGAGCCAGACGGCGGATGGCCGGTTTGGTGATGCCCTGGATGTTGTCGCGCAGCACCTTGCGGTGGCGCTTGGCGCCCCCCTTGCCGAGCCCCTTCCCGCCCTTGCCTCGCCCAGACATACTGTTGCTCCTGCGTCTTCCGAGCTATAAGCTAGCGCTGCCCGTGCCGCTGCTTTTATGTGTTGGGAGCGGACCTGGTTGGGGACTGCAGCGAGAAGGGGCGGGGTTCCCGCCACTTTTTTCTGCCTTCGTCACAGACCAGGATGGCGCATCTCTTGCTGGTACCTGTTAAACAATTCTATAAAGCCTACAACGTAAACAAAAAATTCCGCCCTTCTGCCCCCCAAAAAATCCCAACTATGCACATATTCATAACAATTGGAAGGCTTTTTTCCCCTCTCCTTGGATTTATGTAAGCCTATTGGGTACGCATATGTGTACATCTTTTATTTTCTTGTAGTCACTGAAGTTTGTTTGAATGACTAAATTCTCATTATTCTTGTGCTCCTGTTCATTAACCATTTTGGTCTATTTGTATTGAAAGTTCTATAAACTTTTCTTCAGAAGTTTAATGTTTTGGCATCTCTTATTGACTTTAGGGAATTTTTCACAGCAGCAGTGCTGTCAGGTTTTCTAATATATGGGTTTTGTATTTTACTTTCCACCTCCCATTTCTCAAATGGGAAGTTTGATACTCTCTTCTGATTTTTACATAAGCAATTCTGAGTCTGTAGCACATATTAACCAAAAGGTGGAATAGAATCTTTTTTTTATATTATTACGTTTATATTAGATTTTGAATTTTACCAATTTTGCTCACTTGGAGTTACTGCTATGTGGATTTTTTTCCTTATTTTTAATAAAATGTCTTATAGTACAAGTATTGACTTAAATTTCTGCTACCTTATCTAGTAAGAAAATCACCTTTCTTTTGTACTGCAGATCAAGCTTTTCAATCTTTAGCTGTTGTTTTACGGCTCTAAATCTATACTGGAAACAGACGAGAATCTGAATTAGTATTTATGCAAGTAAGGTGCAATCCTTGTCTAAAGATGTTACAAAAATGGCATGCAGCACTGCAGGCTGAGGAGGAGCAGTTAGAAAGTGGTCAAGCGGAAAAAGACCTGGGGGTGTTGGTCGACAGCCGGCTGAACATGAGCCAGCAGTGTGCCCAGGTGGCCAAGAAGGCCAACAGCATCCTGGCCTGTATCAGAAATAGTGTGGCCAGCAGGACCAGGGCAGTGATCATCCCTTTGTACTCTGCGCTGGTGAGGCCGCACCTCGAATACTGTGTTCAGTTTTGGGCCCCTCACTACAAGAAGGACATTGAGGTGCTGGAGCGAGTCCAGAGAAGGGCAATGAAGGTGGTGAAGGGTCTGGAGCACAAGTCTGATGGGGAGCGGCTGAGGGAGCTGGGGGGGTTTGGTCTGGAGAAGAGGAGGCTGAGGGGAGACCTGATCGCTCTCTACAACGACCTGAACGGAGGGTGTAGCCAGGTGGGAGTCGGTCTCTTCTCCCCGGTAACTAGCGACAGGACAAGAGGGCATCATCTGAAACTGCCAGGGGAAGTTCAGGCTAGAAAGGAGGAGGCATTTCTTCACAGAAAGGGTTGTTGGGCATTGGAATGGGCTGGC
>NW_009610895.1:3182-3454 GCF_000690535.1 Cariama cristata
GTGCCTTGATGTTCGCAGATGTCTCTTCCAACCAAACCGATTCTGTGACTCTGTGAAATGTCACAGTATAAGAACATTCCAAGCTGGAATAACTACTAGACTAATACATAAAGAATGGTTTCATTTCTTCTGGGGGGAAAATAAAAGGGGGGTCATAATTTGATTTTCTTCTGTACTTTTATGTAGGAAATGCAAGCATAATTTCTACATACTCTTTTAAACTATGCCATATTAGAACATATAATAAGTATTATATGATATATAAAAATATA